>NC_025998.2:87263606-87306495 GCF_000442705.2 Elaeis guineensis
CCAATATCACCACACTCTTGATTAAGAGGATAACCAATCCATATGGAACACAACGACCTTCACTCGATAAATGTCATCATCCCGTAATGATGTATCATTTGATCGAACTTGTTTAAGAACTATATGATAAATCCTCTCTTTATCGTACACTAGCATAGTTCTAGAGACTTCATCACAGTACAAGAGTTCAAGGAAGATGTCACTTTATGATGAAAAATATTAGAATAACTATTATTCAATAATCAATAATTTATATACAAGGATGAACTCAATCGTCACACGATTGATTTTAGGACACAATTTCTAACAACTCTCACTTGAACTAAAGCCTATCGGGGCAGTATCTTATACCCATCTTCCATTTGAAGTCATCGAACTATTTCATCCTAAGAGCTTTAGTGAAGGGGTCGGCTAGGTTCTCCTTTCGTCGATCTTCTGAAGCTCGATGTAACCTCGATTCATGATCTCTTGCACTAGGTGATAGCGATGCAGAACATATTTAGTATGATGGTACGACTTAGATTCTTTCGTCTGAGCTATGGCACTGGACCTGTCATAATACAGTAGGACAGGATCATCAATGGAAGGTATAACTCTCAGCATGATAATAAACTTTTGTAACCACACTGCCTCCTTTTGCAGCATCCGATGCAGCAATGTATTCTGCTTTGCATACAGAATCGGTCATAGTATGTTGCTTGAAACTTTTTCAGCAAACAGCTTCTCCATTCAAGATAAATACGTAGTTTGACATGCTTCTGCTGTCATCATAATCTGACTGAAAACTGAAATCAGCATATCCCACAAGTTTCAGATCAGAGTCTCCATAGATAAGCCATTGGTCTTTAGTATTTCTCAAATACTTAAGAATTGCTTTTGCAATCTTCCAATACTTCTCATCCAGATCTGACTGGTACCTACTCACTACCCCTAGTGAATAGACCACATCTGATCTCGTACATATCATAGTGTACATGATAGATCCCACTATTGAAGCATATGGTATTCTACTCATACGCTCTCTCTCCTCAGGAGTTGTTAGACAATCCTTCTTAGAAAGAGTAATTTCATGATCTATCGAAAGATAGTCTTTTTTAGAATTATCCATGTTGAATCGCTTCAACAAGGTGTCAATGTACGTGGATTGAAAAAATCCAAGCAACATTCTAGATCTATCCCTATAGATCTTCATCCCTAGGATGTAGGATGCTTCTCCCAAGTCCTTCATAGAGAACGATGATGATAACCATAGTTTCATACTCTGCAAAGTCGGGATGTCATTTTCTAGTAACGGTATATCGTCCACATACAGCACAAAAAAATGATCACAAAATCAGAAGCCCATTTGTAGATGCAAGGCTCTTCTCCATTCCTAACGAAGCCATACGTTTTGATCACTTTATCAAAATGCATGTTCCAACTCTTTGATACCTACTTAAGTCCATAAATTGATCTTTTCAGCTTGCACACTTTCGACTCATCTGTGGATGTGAATCCTTCAAGTTGTATCATATACACCGATTCTTCCAGCTCTCCATTAAGAAAAGCAGTTTTGACATCCATCTATCAGATCTCATAATCTAAGTGTGCAGTGACAGCAAGAATAATCTGGATGGACTTGAGCATTGCTACAGGATAGAACGTCTCATCATAGTCAATACTATAATGCTGACGGTAATCCTTAGCAATTAGACAGGCTTTACAGGTCTCTACCTTCTCGTCCACTCCTCTTTTCTCTTGAAAATTTATTTACACCCTATGGGTTTTATCCCTTCGGACTGATCAACTAGTGTCCAGACACTATTGATCTTCATGGACTCCATCTCGAACTTCATGGCCTCGAGCCATTTTTTGGAGTCGGGCCTTTGCATGGCCTCTATATAGGTGATCAGATCTTCATCATTCTCATCAAGTTTAATAAGATCACTATCTCGGATCAAAAAATCATAGTATCTATCCGACTGATGGGTACTCTATCGGATCTCCTTAATGGTGCCTCTACTGGCTCCAGATTCGATTCATGAATCAAACCCAATTCTGTATGTGTCGGTCTTTCTACCTCATGAACTTCATCAAGTTCAATTTTACAGGCATTAGCTCCTTCACCAGAAAACTTCTTTTCCAAAAAGACTTCCCAACTACTGACAAACACCTTTTATTCTGCAACGAGGTAGAAGTAGCACCTTTAAGTTTTCTTTGGGTACCCTACGAACAAGCATCTATCAAACTTTGGTCTAAACATATTTGTCTTTAAACGCTTGACATAAGCTGGATACCCCGAGATCCTAAGATGTGAGAGCACCGGCTTATGCCCAGTCCATATCTCATTTAAAGTTTTATCGACAGACTTGCTGGGCACCTTATTAAAAATATAGCAGGTAGTCTCTAGAGCATATCTCCAAAAAGATATTGACAGACTGAAAAGTCTCATCATGGATCGGACCATGTCTAACAAGATTTAATTCCTCCTCTCAGACACACCATTATGTTATGGTGTTCCAGAATGGGTCCATTATGAGAGAATCCCATTCTCTTTCAGATATGTCAGAAACTCACTGGTGAGGTATTCACCTCCTCGGTCTGATCGAAGAATTTTAATGCTCTTTCCAGTTTATTTTTCTACTTCAGCATGGAATCATTTGAATATTTCAAATGATTCTGACTTATGCTTCATAAGATAGATATACCCATACCTCGATAGGTCGTCTGTAAACGTAATGAAGTAGTAGTATCCTCCTCTGGCACTTATGTTCATAGGCCCACATACATCAGTATGTATTAGACCTAGGACATCGCTGGCTCTTTCACCTTTTTCTTTAAAAGATGACTTAGTCATCTTACCAAGTAGACAAGATTCACAGGTAGGCAATAATTCACAATCATCTATCTCAAAGATACATTCCTTGATCAACCTGTCAATCTTATTCTTGTTCACATGACCAAGTCTACAATGCCAAAGGTACGATTCACTGACTTTATCTATTTTGGGGCATTTACTAGGTGTGTATATTACACTAACAGATTGTGATATTATGTATATGCTATGCTTTAATTGTCCACGTATAATTGTAGTATCATTCATAATGATATCACAAAAATCATCCTTTATTATAAATTTGTAACCAAGTTTGGCCAAAAGGCCTACAAAGATGACATTCATCATAAAGGAGAGATAATAATGACAATCATCTAATATGATACTACTGGACTCGAAGACAAGCTGCAAAGTTCTCAAGACCAGAACTGGAATAAGGCTTCCATCTCCAACATTAAGGAACCGCTCGCCCTCTCAAAATTTTCTACTTACCTGCAGTCTCTGCAATGAATTGCATATATTAACAGGACTTTTGGTATCCAATACCCAGGTAGTAGTATCACAAATAAAAAATTACAAGGTTTATCATATAAATACCTTGTGAAGCAACCACTTGCCTTTTCTCTTGTTCTTAGGCCTGTTTGGGTCAAGGGTGGCTATATAAGTACGATAATTCTTTTTTCAATGATCCAGCTTCTTACAGAAGAAGCACTCTGCCTGGCTCTTATCAACTTTTGACGGTTTGCTCTGCTTGAGATCGACGGCATGAGATTTTTGCACCTTTTTCTTCTTTCCTCTCCTAGAGGATCGATGCCCTGTAGATGAACCTCTCACTAAATTCATTGGCTCTTTTTGGAGCTGGTGATCCTTCTCAAAAATCTATAATAACCCTAGCAAACCATCGTAGTTTACTACAGACTTCATCATTCTATAATGACTGAGGAAGGGTAGGTAGGATTTTGATAGCGAATTGAGGATAGCATCCTTGTCTAACTATTCATGCAATGGAAAGCCAAGTTTGCTAAGACGTTCAATCTGCTCAATCATGTATAATACATGATCGATGACTGAAGCTCCCTCTCGCATGCAAGCATTGAACACTACGCAGGAGGTTTTATGTCTCTCTGTATCCTAAGGGGTGCCGAAGGACTCATTCAATATTTGAATCATCTCCTCAGCCTATGTATCCTCGAACTTACGACTAAGTTCATCATTCATAGCTGCCCTCATCACACAATGCACAGTTGTGTGATCATTGAGCCACTTCATGTAAGTGTCTCTCATAGCACGAGGAGCATTGGCTGTAGGTTCTTCAGGTACATGATCCATAAGGACATACAAAATCCTCTCGTGCTCCAACATGATCTTCAACTTTCGATACCAACTATCGAAGTTGGATCCGATGAGCTTGTCACTATCCAACAGCGAATGGAGGGATAGTGTGTTGGCCATAATTGAAAGGAGAAAATGTTAGCCTATTAGTATATAAATTATTTTTTAATCTTGAAGATATGAACTTTAGTTGAAAGATCTTCCCACTATTTTTTGTGAATTGGTAGCCTCTACCTTCAACTAGAGGAATTACATTAATTCTTTAGCGGATACTAGAATCCACACGGACTGCACTCGGGTCCGAGTATGGCTCGACCAACCCTAGTACATCCATGGGTAGGTTCATAATTAATTATTTCTCAAAACAACTTCTAGCATTGGGTTTTCCCTAGACATCCCTTCAGCAGGCGTGTGGTGCCTCTACTGAAAATCCTGGTTAGGTCCAACCATTAATATGACACATCAAGTACATCCAACAAATGAATATTCAGGCCCGAGTGTGGCTCGACCAATCTGAGCATTGTTCTGAAGGTACATCATGATGGTCATATGATGAATGACAATTTCAATACGTAATAGACACCAAGCACGTGGCACCTCTAATACCTATTTGAAATATTGGACTCATTATCATATATCTTAATGGGAGGCAATGATCAAGTTATCTCATAAATTTATCACTTTATGGACCTAATAATTTAGAAGATTCAATTTTATTGACCTGAGAATAAGAGAAAAATCGACCAGCAAGCTACAAATCCTTCCACTGACTTCACTAAGTCATGTAAAGGATTAAACACAAGCTGGTCTAAAGATACCTAAATCAGTTACACTGATTCACCTTAATGGTATGGGTCTCCATGAATCGACTAGTAACCTAATCAAAATATAATCTACCATGTTGGTCAGATAAGTAAGATCAGCGGGAGGGATCTGCCCTTAACTCACCGAAGACACATCTAGATGAATAGCTCCCAATTAAAAACCACTTGATCGAGTCTATCAAACTTACCTTAGATACCAACTGGTTAATTAGTTTCAATTTGGCGCACCAGAAGATTCGAGCTCAACATGGAGCCATGATCATGGTCCATTTATTAGGATCAAACACATGGACTTGATCAAACTTCAACTATTGAGATTGATTTAGAAAAATACTGACCTAATCTAATTCAACACTTGATTATATTTAATCAATTTTTTTACTTGGTCCATATATGTTCCTAACCCTAGGTCAAACCCATTAAAAGGACCTGATTCATGCTAACCCTTTGCTCATCATATTATGTGGTGTCTTAATGATCTTTAATTCTCAATTCTAGATCATTCAAACTTAATTCAAAATTAAGTGTGTGAAATGTGTGTTTCAGTTTGTAGAACTATTCTCCAAGAATTTCAAGTGAAGCATGCAATATGTTTCAACATATGAAAATAAATTTTTATAATATATTTAATAGTTAAACCTATATAGGTATGATCTAAACTTCATTCATACATCTCATGTATCATGACAACTTTTAGATCAATACCAATTACATCATATATAACATATAATTCAGATCTAAAATAATTTTATATCTGAATTTTATCTTATTATAATGAATTATAAATCACTTTAGATCTAATCTAAATATATTTATGATCAAAATAATATCTAAAATTTTGCTCACTTTTTTTCTTCATGAAATTGGATCACAACGACACCCCTACACGTCATAAGAGAACCCATCGAATAGGCAAAAGAGAGATTAATCTTTTCAATCTCTTATGATTGGACGGTCTGGTGATCTCATCAATCTGAGTACTAGGCTACTAAAATCTAAAATCTAAATTTATATATAATTACATCAACATGCAATTATTGATAAAACTATTTTATGTCATGAACATATCCTTGATCTCATCAATTATGTTCTTCATTTAATACAATTAGATTTGATGTATCATATACATCATATCAAATCTAAAATTTATCTTATACTGATTATAAAATATTAATTTTAGATTTTATATCAAATTAAAAAATAATTAGATGTAAATATGAATGCATAAGAAATTAATTTTTGATAAAATCTATTTTCGTGCAGTGCTGAATTATGATAGAATTCAGATCTAAATATTCATTGAAACAGATCCAATTTAAATCTAAAATAATCCTCACTTAATAAAAAATAATAAAATTAAAATTATATTAAAATAAATTTAAAATAATTTTTAATTCATGTTGTTTTTCATCAAAAATTCAGCAATAGCAGAATTTTGGTATAACAGATTTATAATAATCTCAATCAACCATTGATTAGAAACCTCTAATCCAATAAAAATTAGATCAAAAATTTTATATAAATATATTTAAATAAGATTTAATATTACATAAAAAATCTTAATTATATCTTATATAAATAATCATAAAAAATTTTATTTTATATACATATATTTTAGACCTGCTCTGCTGCCAGTTGAAGGGAAGGGAACAGTTTTCCTCCAAAATGCCTAGGTTGCATCTAAAAATTTTTTCTAATATTCTACTTATTTATGGATCAAATATTTACCTGAATTATAGTAGAACTAGAGATCAAATCTCAAATTATCTGATATAAACTTTATGGAGGTCTGGATATGCAAATCCTCTACTTCACATGTACGTCAGACACCGCAGGAAAGTAGGATGAACTCCAATCTAATTAACTTTGTAACTCAATCAATCGAGAGATGAAATATGATGATGTGATACCTCACACCAATAGATAAGATGCCCAAGAAGGATCCATGCCCAAGGAGAGGAGGCGGCAACAAAGGGAGAGATGTAGAAGATGAAGGACCTCTCTCTTCACACACCTGTCTCTCTCTTTTTTTCTCTTGTTTCAATTTGATTTGTTTGCTATTCTATTCTCTTCTCTCATCCATAGGTAGAGATCCTCTCTATTTATAGAAGATTCTCATGATCCAATGAGAGGAGGACTCTTTATTCAAATCTAATTTGAATTAGTCCAATACTCATGAAAGAAGGACTCCTATATGAGATATAATTCCATCACTTATGACATCCACTTTGCACCCACACCCACTTGGGATGCCCCAAATAAGCACCAAACTAATTTTTGATCATACTTCTTGAGTGGGTATTCTCAATGCAAGTAGGAATACTTATATCTCATACAAAACAGGTCTATTCGAATCTGATTCAAAGTCGGTTCAAAATAATTTCGAAAGACTGTCAATCCTAAACTCTTTAGGACTTTTGTACTAAGTCTAACTTAAATTTTAGATCTATTTAAGTCTAATTAATTCAAATCTAATCTAAACTTAATTAATACTTAAATCCAATCTTTCATATATTTCATGGATCATAGATAGAAATTGTTCATTCCCGAGATTGAACCTAAACCTCATGTGTAGTGCTAGCTAGATATAGTCAACTCTTCGATCTCGTTTGACCTATAACTCAATTTTTAATCAAGTCAGTTTATATATTCAATCAAGTCAAGTACTTCCAGATTGAACATATAAACATAGGTCAATTCCTTCCTACTTTGTCTGACTTGTGTACGTGACTCCATAGATTCAAACACTAAGTCGGTAGCATAGGAACCAATTTGTACACTAATGAGATACCATCTAGCAATGGTTCTCGATATTCAGATAGGTCAAATTATTGTAAAAGAATATTTCAGAATCCATACTCATGGTTACCACATAATTTATCCTTTTGACCCTAGATGCTCTAGGATGGTCTCGGGTTAACTGTCAATCAAATTGCTTCATCCTCATTGTATTTCAACCTTTCAAATTCATCTCATAGATTATCTTGGTTAAGATTTTACTAAATTAAAATATAACGATACATCAATTTCAATAATTCGAAGGGGTTAATCTCATTTTGATCCACACACAGACTTCGCAAGTACTTGACTGTACCTAGTAGTCTTCCATCACTGTATTAAAAATTCAGGTAGTTCAGCACTAAAGCACAATGAGTTGCTTGCAAGTCACTATGATGATCTTAGGTCTGAAGAATATTTATACCCATGTATTTTGTGAGTAGCTCTTGACAGCAGAATACTCAGCAGGTGAGTCACTTGTTCAGTGATGATGTACCCTTATATCTCATCTGTATGCGAAACCAGTGTCACCATACTCCTTGATTAAGAGGATAACCAACCCATATAGCACACAATGACCTTGACTCGATAAACATCATCATCTCATAATGACGTATCATTTGATCCCGAACTTGTTTAAGAACTATACGATAAATTATCACTTTATCGTATACTAGAATAGTTCTAGGGACTTCATCACAGTACAAGAGTTCAAAAAAGATATCATTTTGTGATGAAAAATATTAGAATAATTATTATTCAATAATCAATGATTTATATACAAGGATGAACTCAATCATCACACGATTGATTTTAGGACACAATTCCCAACAATGGAGGAGATTCTAGTTTAGGTATTTTCTCTTAATTTCTATTTGGAATCCAACTCTAAGCCCTGTTAATGGCTTAGAAGTTAGGAGTATATTGTAATAACAAAGTTAAAATTTCAGTAATAAAATTTTATTTTAATATTTCATTAATTGTCTCTTATGCATGTTAATTTCTGTAGAATTTAATTTCAACATATAGGATAGTTTGATTTTTTTTCTCTTTTCCTTCTTATTTAATTGTTGCATTCCTTTTTTTTTCTACAACATTAAAATTTAGTAAATAATATAAGGTTTTTTCATATTTTTAATCAATTTTATAGCTTATGAATGTATCATGTCTGGCTAAGTAATTCTTCTGGAGTTTGTGATAAAGCTAGACCATGGTTAGAAGCTGATTTTCTTTGAATTTCTTCTTATACTTTTAATGTATAGAGTCCTTCTTCTTTCCTTCTCTCTTGCCAAGAGACTGAATGAACTATAGTTGAATTAAAATTTCTTCATAGTTCATGCTTGATTCGATGCAAGAAGTGGTAACAGATAGAAGATTCATAATTTTTACAAATCTTCTTCTCCTCTCTCTTATGAAAAAGCTTGATGAGTTATAGTTGGATTAGATGTTGGGATCCAATAACATAGCAAAATATGATTTTTAAAAATTTTTACATGCATTCAACTATTGAAAATAAGTTTTAACAATTAAAACATGACTACCAAAATACAAACCCTAGGAACTCATTTATGATTACAATCAAACAATACCAGCAAATAGATTAGCAAGAGATTAGAAGTCATATACGAAACATAAAGATGAGAATCTAGTAATAGAGTGATCTTTGTTAGATGTGCGCCCTAGGAGCCAATCTTGGCTGATACACACTTTTTTTAGAGCATATTTTGTACTTAATGGGCAGTCTTTATAACTAATCATGTCTTATGTGTCCATGATTTATCCTAAAAATTGGAGACATACATCATTAGTGGTTAATTTCTAAATGCACCTAATCGAAGGATCGTCATGAGGATATTGATCAATCTATTCAAGATCGGTGCACGAATCACCTCTCTTCATGATAGATGAGTCTCGAGTCTACGGTGTAGAGATATTGGGGTGAGAGTGCAGGTAGTTGTTAGAGAATAACTTGCACTGAGTGTGACCAACATGAGAAACCACTTGAATGTCAACTCACTCATCAATGATTTTTTTGATGCTGCAGTGGTGTAACTGATCCTTTGACATGTAGTGTGTTGGCTATTCGCAGTGAGGCTACTTAGTTTGACTGCACGTTTGCTTGGTCCCTAGCTGTTTGGATCCTTACTGTGTATATTAGTTATTGTAGGTTCAAATATACTGTTTGGAGTAGGATGCACCTAGATGAAATCTATCGATCTTGATAGAAAGGAAGAAATCCTATGCGATTTATGAGACTGAGTTCAGAAAATCTTTGACTAGAGTAAGAGTGAATAATAGAAAAGAGTTTCTACAAAATTCACATATGAACTCAAGTTAAGCTAATCTAGCATATGACTGATGATGAGGTTTGACGAGTTCTCCATGACCACCATCAAGTCGGGACTCACGATAGAGGGATTGTATCACACGATAACTGCATCTAGGGATTCATTTTTTTATTCTGCTGGATTGCCACTACATGTTGCTAGATGTCACTGATGGATCGTGAGAACTCACTAGGATCGTTTTCAGATCAACGATCTTTATTGAGGTGAGTTGGAATTGTTTCAGCCTATCGAAAAGAGTTTCGATAATACTGTGATGGAGATCATGGTATATCTCACTACCAGACAGAATAGAACCTAAGGAGTCACATACAAAAGGAGCATGACCTAATCAATAGCTTGGATCATATTCGAATTATCAATCGGATTGATAGTTTGAATTTTAGAAACTGCTAATTTGTAATCATTACAGTTTTGGCAGTTGTTAATTGTTAGCGTTGGGACTTAATTGTAAATATTATAATTTTTTTTGAAGTTGATTAAATTATAGATTAAGTCTTAATTAATTTAAATTATATTTAATTTAATTAGATTTAATTTAATTTAATATTAATTGGATTCAATTATCTAAATTAGATTTGGATTACAAGCTTGATTGGATCAAGCTTGACAATTTTTTCGAATTCGACTCGAATCGAACTCGTTTTGAACCTGATTGAGACCCAATCTAAATCAAATAAATCATGACTCAAAGAGCTTAGGTCCCCTGAGACTCTCTCTCTAGAAGTCACACCAAGAAGGGGAGGGCATGCATTGAAATGTGCCCTTTATTTCCTTGCGTGCGTGAACAGAGGAGGGGTGCCAATAGTTGGCACCCCATCCTTCTGAGACTCTCTCTCTTTAGGACATCTATCCAAATTTGATTTGAATAGATGCCTTATCAAGAGAACATCCTTATCTAGTTTGAATGGGCATGGAATATTTTTTTGTGCGACAAAAACTTCATGAAGGAATAGGTGTGCGCTAAAAATTGTTTGCGTGAGAGATCTCACAATTTCTCTTTAGCGCACAAATTTTTTCATTCATTTTTCCATGCCATTATTACCTATTATGATAAGATTTGATCTTATCTCCTAGGGGGTGTGAAGGCTTTTTGAGTGTGCGACAAAAGAAAAGAGGAAGAAAAGGGTGGCATGCACTAAGGGAGTAGGTCTTCTTTCTTACCGCAAAAATTCTATCCCCACGCCTCCCTCTCCTTTTTTCCTTCATCTTCCATGCCAAGATCTGATAGAGATGAGATCTAAGAAGAGACAAAAGAGAGAAGAAGATAAGAAGAAGGGTTTTTCTTCTCTTCATGGTGATCTGATTTCGATCCCATCGGATCTGCGCGAAAGACTTCGTGCAGCGATCTCCTTCTTTGAGATCTAGAAGAAGAGATCTAGATCCAAGGATGAGAAGTGAGATCTGTAAGGTGCTAGCACACTGATGATCTCAGTGCTCCAATTAAGTATCTTCGTATAGATACCAGCAGAGGTCGGGTGCGTGCGTGGCTACGATCAGAATCCGAGACATCCGTATGATCTGAGATACGAAGATCTGATCTCTAATTTATTTTTCTAACTGTTTATTTTTTTTTTCAGATTTTAGATCATGGTTGAATGTTTGTATCAAGATCCTAACTATGATTTTCAGATTAGATCTAGTACATGGTTTAATTAAAAATATTTTAATTGATTTACTTCCACTGCTTAGATGCTTAGAAAATTTTTGAAATTCACATACGAAACTGTAGTGGTTTTCTAATAGTGGTATCAAAGCATAGATTTTGATACGAATATGAAAATCCCTCAGATCTAAAATTTGATTTATAAAAATTAGATCTGAAAGTTAGTTTGATGATCTACTCATTTTGAAATAAGATTACCCTGGCATAAGCCAGTTATGCTGAACAGTTGTCCTAAAATGATGTAGAACATTGATTAAAGTTAGATCTGAATTTTCTACATACTGTAATATGATTGCAAAATTATTTTAAATCTAAAATTATTTTAGATCTAAAATAAATCATGAATTATTCAGATCTAAAATTAATTTTAGATCTGAAAATATTAATTAGGGTTCAATTTGGATCTAGTGTGCTTACTGAAATTTTTCTTACATGCATAGATTCAAAGTTATTGTTCATATGTTTGACATGTGAAAGATAATTAGATCTAATTTTTAATTAATTATATATGCGATATGTCAGATTAAACTCTTAATAGCATAGTAATCGAATTGGGATAATCACCATGGCCATCCGATCATAAGATGATAAAGAGATTAAAATCTCTCTCTTGTCCATTCGATGGGTTCTCTCTTATGATGTGTAGGGGTGCCGACTGTGATATTTTTCATGAAGATGAAAAGTGACTGAAAAATTTGTATGTGATACATATTTTAGATTTAAATCAAATTATACATATATTTTTATATATTTTAGATCGCTAAAATATTATATTTGATATATTATTTTGATATACGATCTAAAACTTAATTTCAATAAAATTCTAGATCCACAATCTTAGGCTTTATTTGCATGAAAATATGAAACTATGACTGGTATGCCTGTGGAGTCGACTCTATTCTCAATTGGATCGACTCGAGTTGTTTAGGTGAGTTGACTCATTTTTTGTTGGAGATGACTTGAGACCCTAGTAGGTCGGCTCATTTGCTGATGAGCTGACTCAATTATGCAGCCTAGATCTATAGATTTCTATTTGTCTCAATGTTGTGCCAGCTCATTGTGACAAATCGATTCATGTACCAAGGTGAATCGATTCGATTCTGCAAACAATCATATTGTATAAGATACAATATAAATTGTTTAGATTAGAAAATATTTTGAGATCTAAACTTAAACCCATGTACATAATGCACTTAATTAAGAATTAAGATTTGAAATTATAAGATCTAAAATTGTGAATTAAGATCTAAATTTCAATACATAAAATATGGGATTTGGGTATGGGTTGACCAAATTAGGTTTAGAGACTAAACTACAACTAGAGTCATTGATTAGATCAGGTTAGAATCGTTTTTCAATTTTGAGCAGTTGATCGAACCTAATCAAAAGTTGGTTGGGATTAGGTCAAAGGAGCTCAAAATTAAATTTAGTTGTAGTTGATCAAATTATTTCACATTTGATGTGAATTGATTAAATCAAGATGGAATTTAGCTCAGCAGTTTGAGCTCGAGTCTATAGGTTAACCTAATTAATTCTAATCAACCAATTTAGTATCTAAGGCAAGTATTAGATGGTGGTTATTTAATTGATTCCATTGACTGATCTGATCAATTCGTTGGTGTCTAAGAAAAGCAATGGAGGGACCCCCACTCATCTTTACTTATCTGGCCATCTTGGAAGATTATATTTTGTATTAGGTTACTTGTTGATCCGAGTTCACCCATACTGTCTAGGTTGGTCAAACATAAAATGTGCTGATCCAAACTGGATTAGTCATTACATCAGATGTATGTGACTAATTAGAAGAGACATGAACTCAAATCTTCTCACTAAATATTTAGTCTACTGGTCTTCCACCGTTGTAGAGATGCAGGTGCCTTTTTTTGATGTTGGTCGTTCTCAGTTGGTTACAGTGGTTCAGTTGCATCGGGAAGGCACAACTACTCTATTGACATTAGATGTCCCAGGGTAAAGATGGGATTGAACTCAATAACTATTAGGTGAGGAACCCAATGACGACTTTGCACTCGTTAGTGAACGATGGGTCGGACTTAACTAAGAAATGTGCCAATAACTATTAGGTGAGATCACAAGACTTAGAGATCAAGTTGCTACAACATACTTAGAGAAGCATCTAGATAAAGAGTTATCCACACATTGGCATATGTATCACCAATAACTGTTAGATGAGATGCCATACATCGATGGGACCGCAACACCTACTAGAATCACTTATCGTATTAGAACTTTTATTTCTCCACTCGAGGAGTGTGAGAGACTCAAAAAATTAGTGAGAGCCTTTTGTTTGTTTTTAAAATTTTTAGAATAAACTATTACAAGTACAATCATCTAATTAAATCTTTACTCTCTTTGATCAATTCTTCAGCTTCCAACTCTCTAACTCGAATCTTAGATATCAACCACTTAATCGAAATCAATAACATAGTCTTGACTCAGAAATCTAAGAATAGTTTTTAGCTTTTAAAAATTAAGTCATGTTTTGACCAGGTTAATCCAATATCATCAGCTTGTCAAATTTATGGTCAACGAGCTATACTTGGCAATGGTTGGACATTGACAATTAGGTTAACTGCTATAAATTGGACTTTATAGTTGATGAAGTCTAAAATATACATAAGGACATATAGACTGCTAATGACATACTAATTCATCTACAATATCTGTGAGATAATCAGAGTCGCACAATGCATGATATGCATGATAGATAGTTTGCCATGATTGATGATCAAAATATTGGAGAGCTTGAATAGCTCGACATGTTCATGAATAAGAAATTGCGAATAGATTTGATCCTGCAATCTCTGACTTATATGGATAGTTTATGAAACTATTATATGAATAAATATTATAGCACCTTAACTGAATTGGTCAATATGCTAGTAACTAAAGGATCTTGAAAAGTTCAGAGATACATACCTGGAGAACCTAAAAAAATATTAACACACCTTTGGAAGGTATGTCAAATTGCTCAAAATTGATCTTATGATTTTTTCTTTTTCATTAGACTCTAGTGCATATTACACACTTTAATATAAGGTCTAAAAAAAGAAGAGGATGAGAGAAGGTGAAGTGACTCTTTTGAGTCAACAATGGTGCAATAGTTGCACTAGGCCATGGGTATCTAACCTCGATGATTATCATTTGGATTTAATTCTTTATCATTTGCATGGTGATGCATTTGTAAAAATTATTTGAGCAAATAGTGAATGCCATTGGGTCTGAGAGATCCAGAATCAAATAACCTGAAGTATATAGATGGTTCTTTTGGCTAGGTCGTGTATGAGAAGAAATGATTTGCCAACTGGAGAAAATGGACCTTGGGCTCATTGATTGTTAAGTCATATCTAGTATATGAATCATCTCTTTGAGGATTAATAACCAAGCTATCCTTTATGGGTTAAAAAAATAAGACTACTGAGATACTTACCCTAGTACACATACGATGTGCACGGCCCATTTGATGAGCCAGATTAGGAGGTTATCACTACTTCATCACCTTTATCGATGAACTGTCATGGTATAGGTATGTATGTGAGATACAAATCTGAAAGACTTTGAAAGATTCAAAGAATTTAGATATAAAATGAAAAAGATAAATTAAAAAATTCTTAAAGATACTTTGATCAGATCGAGGATGCAATACTAAATGAAAAATTTGTCGGTTATCTAAAAAGAATGGCATAGTTTCATGATAGAATTCTTTTTGTACACCTCAGCTCAATGGGATATTTGTGAGGAACGATGGTGCTATATGAGATATGATCCAGTCCATCATGAATATCACTAATTTACTTGTTATTATTTTAGGAACAAGATTTAATTTTTGAAATTTAAATTAGATTTTCTTTAAAGTTGGTTTCACCACACCATATGTGATATGATATGGTGGACAAGTTAGAGGATAGGTCCATGAGAGCTCATTTATGGGATATCCCAAAAGGGTTTGGGATGTCATTTTCTCTTTCCAGTAGTTCACAATATGATTGTGAGCAATATACTATTTCCTTGAAAACAATGGATGGATGAACTCAAAGAGAAAATCTCTAAAGAACAATGAGTCACAGAACCTGTACAATCTATTTAAGATGAGCCAGTATATATAGTAAATCCTCTACCTCGTAGATCTACTAGGATCTTCCATCCT
Source organism: Elaeis guineensis (assembly GCF_000442705.2). Classification (NCBI taxonomy): domain Eukaryota; kingdom Viridiplantae; phylum Streptophyta; class Magnoliopsida; order Arecales; family Arecaceae; genus Elaeis; species Elaeis guineensis. The sequence continues at coordinate 87,279,532 of NC_025998.2, forward strand.
TTAGAAAGGTACTTGGTATTTTTACAAAAGATTCAGAGAAAGTGTTTCTCAAGGGAGATGAAGAACATAGGGATGATCCCATAATCTACAACGATGTGATATGAGGAATCATGTAGTTACATGAAGATCGATAGGAGGGTCCCATACTGACATCGGTTATGTTGTGGTTACATATAGAATTTTTTTTTCAAAGATCTAGGTCAAACATTCTGAAAATAAGGGTCTATAGAGATAGATCCTAAAAGGATGTTTGTTTTTCACAAATAAGTACATAGAAGAGGTGCTGAAAAGGTTCAGCATTGAAATCTTCAAGAGGGATCTGTTATCCTCTTGGACATACGTGTATGCCAAGCTATGTATTCGACTTAGTATATCTTGCTGTGAAAGTCACGAGTAGATATTAGTTGAATCTAGACTGGGTGCATTGGATTAATGTGAAAATATTCCTAAGTACTTGAGAAGTACTAAGGGATTATTCTTCATTTTTGAAGAAGAATTAAAGCTAAGAGTGGAAGGATACACTGATACTGATGATAGAATATCTACATCAGCATGTATTCTTGAGTTATGTTGGTTCAATACATTGGAAGGGTTCCAGGTAATCGACCAATGGAAGCTGAATATACTGCAGATGTGCAGGATACATTCTAGTTCTTATGATAGTTGTGAAACTAGTGTCATACCATTAGATGCTATGACATTGTACTACAAATATAATGGTCCATAGCCTTTGCTAAGGAGCCAAGGTCTCACTAGAAGTTTATATACATAGAGCAGAGATATACGCGATATCTCAAGAAGAAATATATAGAGGTACAGAGAGTAAACTCCACATAGAATATGGTAGACCCAAGTCACTTAGCCAACTAAACATCGAAGCCTATCTTCAAAAGATAGGGCTCAGGTATATGGCAGATTAGCTTTAGTGCAAGTGAGAGTTTGTTAGATGTGTGCTCTAGAAGCCAATCTTGACTGACACATACTTTTCTCTAGAGCATGTTTTATAGTTGATGGGCAGTCTTTATAACCAATCATGTCTTATGTATCCATAATTTATCTTAAAAATTAACAAAGATGATCTTGTATATTCTCAAGGTATTAAAAATTTGAGACATACATCATTAGTGGTTAATTTCTAAATGCTTCCGATCGAAGGACCATCATAAAGGATAGTGATCAATCCATTCAAGATCAATGTACGGATCAAGATCGGTGCACGGATCACCTCTCTTTAGGACAGATGAGTCTCGAGTCTGTGGTGTAGAGACACTGGGGTGAGAGTGTAGGTGGTTCTTAAAGAATAATTTGCACTGAATGTGACCAATACGAGAAACCACTTGAATGTCTACTCACTCGTTAGTGATTTTCTTGATGCTGCAGTGATGTGACTGGTTCTTTGACCTATGGTGTGTTGGCTATTCACAGCGAGGCTACTTAGTTTGACTGCACATTTTCTTGGTCTCTAGCCATTCAGATCTTTACTGTATATGTTGGCTATTATAGGTTCAGATTCACTATTTGGAGTAGGATGTACCTAGATGGAATCTATCAACCTTGATAGAAAAGGAGAAGTTCTGTGCGATTCATAAGATTAAGTTCAAAAAATCTCTGATCAGAGTAAGAGTGAATACTAAAAAAGAGTTTTCACGAGATTCACATACCAACTCGAGTTGAGCCAATCTAGCATATGATTGACGTTGGGGTTTGACAAGTTTTTCATGACCTCCGTCAAGTCGGGACTCACGATAGAGGAATTGTATCACACAATAACTGCATCTAGGGGTTCATTTTTTTTTATTTTGCTGAATTATCACTACATACTTCTAGACATCACTGATGGATCATAAAAACTCACTAGGATCATTTTCAGATCAATGATCTTTATTGAGGTGAGTTGAAATCATTTTAGCCCATCGAAAAGAGTTTCGATGATACTGTGATGGAGATCATGGTATGTCTCACCATCAGATAGAATAGAACCTAAGGGGTCACATATAAAAGGAGCATGACCTGATCAATAGCTTAGATCATATTCAAATTATCAATCAGATTGATAGTTTAAATTTTAGAAACTGCTAATTTATAATCGTTACAGTTTTGGTAGCTGCTAATTGTTAGCGCAGGGACTTAATTATAAATATTATAATTTTTTTAAGATTGATTAAATTATAGATTAAATTTTAATTAATTTAAATTTAATTTAATATAACTAAAATTAATTTAATTTAATATTAATTAGGTTCAATTATTCAAATCAGATTTGGATTACAAGCTTGATTGGATCAGGCTTAATAGTCTTTTCGAAGTCGACTCGAATCGGACTCGATTTGAACTTGATTGAGACCTAATCTGTATTGAAAAATATATCCTAAAGTCAATCATCTAAGTGGTAAATGATTGGAATTAGTATATGAATTATCTAATAATAATAGTTATTTGGCAAGTTCATCATAAAAGTTCTATCTTCCTTAAATGAACTCCTAAATTATGATGAAGTTCTTAGAACCACAATCAATCGATAAAGAAGAATTTATCAGATGGTTCTTAAACTGTTCACGACTAAATGATAAGTTATTAACAAGGATGATAACTTATCAAGTGTAGATCGCTATATGCCATATGTGTTGGTTGTCTTAGTAATCAAGTGGTGTGGAGACACTGGTATGGCATCCAGGTGAGATGTAGAAGTATATCTGTATTGAACGTGACCAATATAACACTCTACTATCAAGAGTAGTTAGCTAAGACCAATGGGTATAAGTATCCCTCCGACCTGAGATCACCATGGTGACTTGCAAGCAACTCACTGTGCTTTGGTGCCAGACTGCCTGTATTTTTAATATAGGTTTGAAATATTTCTGGGTACAGTCAAGTACTTGTGAAGTCGATGTATGAGTCAAGATAGGATTGACCACTCCTGATTAACTTCAGGAAGAGAATGACTCACTGTGTTTCAATTTAGCAAAACCTAGGCCTGGGTAATCCTCGTGAGGAGTCACAAAATTTGCAAATTTTTGAGATACAATAGAGATGACTTGGATGAGTGATTGATAGCATACTCAAAGTCGTCTTGAGCATTATTGATCAAAAGGATGAATTATATGATAACCATGGGTCAGGATTCTTAGAATGTTGCTTTGCATACATTCGACCTATCTGGACGTCGGGAATCATTGCTAGATGGTCACTTCGACTGGTACAGAAATTAATTTCTATGCTACCAGCTTAGCTTTGAATATATAGGGTCACACACAAAAGAGGTTGTAATCTAATCAGATGGTTAATCGATGATTGAGAATCGTTCAAAGGTTAAACAATCAATGTGATTGATGTTTGACCTAATGCAAGTGTTGCAAGAGGATCATTAGCTATTGAATTGCTAATTGGCTCAATCTGATTGAGCAATTGGGCTGAGATAAAGTATAATTGAATATGATTCAATTAAAATTATCTTGGATTTAATTGGATTAAGTCTAATTGGTTTATTGGATAAGCTAGTTGCAAGGGAGAATAAGTCCCTATTTGACTAAGACTTGTATGCACCTAATTTCTAATTAAGTTAAGACTTAAATTAAATATGATTTAATCTAATTTAATTAAATTCTTAGTTGGATTAGGATCATCATTAATTAAGTTATAATTAATTTAAATTGGGTTCAAAGTATTTGACCTCATTTAATAAGAATCCTAGTTAGATTAGGATTCCATCTTCTCTTGCGCCACCTAAGAAAATCAAAGTCCACACCCACTAATTAATTCCAGATAATTTTTTTATGATTTTTATATCTAAATAAAGTAATCTCACACCACTTATTTTAGAGATTTGAATCAGATTTAATTTGGTTCAATATAAAAATTAATTTGGTTCATTGTGGAAAGTGGTTTAGCCTATTTCTCTTTTTGAAAGAGTCCCTCTTCACAAGGACTCTTCCCTCCCTCTCTTGTGCCAACTTCTCCCATGTTTATCCTCTTTTTTGTTTCCCTTTTTGTGGTTATTTTCATGCTACCCATGAAATAAATGAGATAGGGGCGTCCAAGAGTTGGATGCCCCAAGGAATCCTTGTTAGACTAGGTCTTATGACCTAGTCTGCCATATAAAAGGAGGCCACCCCATATGCCATGATATAGAAGTCAAAAATTCATAGAAAATTGAGAAAAATACCAGAAGAGAATGAGAAAGAATTGAGAGGTTTGAGGCACGAAAATCCATGGAGGAGAGTCCTCTAACAAGAGATCAAAAGTTGATATCTTGTAGAGAAGAAAGGTAAGAGAGAAGATTGTCTTCTTTTATTGGTTTTTTTTCTTTTTTTTCTCTTTATTTTTGTGTTTTTATATAATAAAAATATGAGAGAGAAAGAAATATTACATGGGTGGTTTGAGGTGCCAAAATCCTTGGAGAAAATTCTTCAATCAAGAGATCAAAGGTTGATGTCTTGTAGAGAGAAAGGTAAGAGAGAAGATTGTTTTCTCTTATTATTTTTCCTTTCATATTAATATCTCTTTGTTTTATATTTTTTTTTATATGATAAAAATTTGAAAGAGAAAGAGGGATGGTGTGGTGAATTCATGCTCCAAAGAGTTGGAGCATGGTGATCTTATTTTGGACATGATATGATCATGTTCTAATGGAAGAAGAAGAAGAAAAGAAGGTCTTTTCTTAAGGTTTCTTTTAGAACCCTTCTTCTCCACAAATCATGAGATTTTTTTATGAGAAAAATCAGATATCATAAGATCTAAAAACTAAAAAATATCAAGAGAAGAAGGTCTTCTCATATCCTAGCATAGAGATATTTTTAGGATATCAATTGTTGATGTACTGAAGGAGAAGATCTGTCTTCTCTTAGGATCCTTTTCTATTAAATATTAATTTTAATTTTAGAAAGTTTAAAAGGTTTGACTTCTCCCTTATTCCTCTTCATATTTTTTATCTCTTAAAATATCCAAGAGATCTGAAGAATATTTTTTAGATTAACCATCCGGAGGGATCTACAAGAAGCTAGTACTTCAAGTGGATCTTCGTTTGACGAACCTTCAATTTTGTTGCAGCCTCGTGTGGATCACCTGTAGAGGTCAGACATGTGTGTGGATCCAAAGGTAACAAAAGAAATCAATCATGGAGTTCTCAACCCACATGAAGGTAAGAGACCTGATCTCTTCTTTTATCTAGATATGATCTAGATTTTAGATCTGAAACTATTTCAGATCTAGGGTATTGATTTGATCAATATCAAATCTTTTATTTTTTAATTTATAAATATAATATGACATGTTATAGGTCTTAATTGTAGGGTTTAGTAATTTGATTTCATACATTTGTAGATTAAATTATTTAATTTACATGTTCCGCTGTGTTATATTTCAAAAAAAAATTTGAAATTCATGCATGAAACCCTGCACCTTTTCCAACAGTGGTATCAAAGCATCTAGGTTCTTTTATAACATATTCATAATTATATTAAAATCAATTTAAAAAATAAAATAATGATCGTACAGACTGTAAGTTGTCCTGCTGTAAGGTTTACCCCTTACAATGCAAAGGTTATCCTGGTATATTGCGATCTAAAAAATTTAAAAGAGTTTAAATAAATCTTATCATGAATATTTTAGATTAAGTCTATTTCATTTCATGAATTTTTATGTAATGTACATAGATTAAAATCAGCTTAGAACAGGATCTTGCGAAGGTTCTATTTGCTGATCGGGCCGGCTCGACCAGCAAGCCAGCTCGACTGAAAAGTTGGCTGAATTATATTTTTGACTAATTTTAATTGTTAATATTTGTTAGTGAAATAAGCCGACCCATTTTTGAAATGAGTCGACCTATTTAATGAAACAATACTAGATTGTATTAAACCTTTCAAAGTGGAGGACCGTCGGCGACCGGCGGCGGGCGGCAGCAGTGCGGCCGCAAGCGGCGGTGCGCGAGATGCGCAACCCATGCAGGCAGGTGGCCCAGGCGGGTGTGCGGCCCAGTCTGGCACACGGCCCAGGCGGGCATGCGGCCCAGTCGGGTGCACGGCCCAGGTGCGTGCAGGCCCGTGCGCGGGAGCGGGCCGGCCCAGGCGGCCTGCTGGCCCTGTTCATTGGTCCACCATGGACCGAGCGGTCCACGGCTGGGCCTGTGGACTGCGTGGGGATTTTCCATGCATTTCTTGTGGTTCATGGCACTATTCCATGGATCGGAGCACGATCTGAGGGCGTGGGTGGCTTCCGATCTTGATCCGACGGTCTAGGGGTTATCTGGCTTTGTTTAGGACTCCTAATCCTTCTCTAATCAAGTGTTTAACCCTTTAAAAGGGCCCTGTGATGAACAATAAAGCAGGTGGATCGGTTTTTTCGCACCGTACGAAGCTCGTACGGAACCCAAGAGAAGAGAGAGGTGGAAGCACTGAGAGAGAAGGAGCAGGAGGCTCCTGGATAGCGGTCGCCAGGCACTCAGGGGTTCAGGGGGTCTTCCAAGAGAGAGAGAGCTTTTGTGAGGAAAACTTCAAGTGAGAGAGAATTGGGTGTACAAGGGTTGAGGATGAGGTCTCCTCTTGTAAATTTTTTTTTTCATAGTGAAGTTTGCATGCCCCGTGGAGGCGAGCTCTTTTGTGGCTGATCCACGTATTTTGATTATTTTTCATTTGTTTTGTTCCTTCTTTCTTCCTGCTGCATCGCGTGGTACTGAAAAGATCTTGGTAGGTGGTGTCCTGGCCAAACATCCACCCAACAATATGGAGTCTTAATTACAGACTTACTTGGAACCCTATTTAACAGATAACAGGCCGATTCGAGTGCATATCCCCAGAAGGATATCGACAAGCTGGCAAAACCCATCATGGATCGGACCATGTCTAATAGAGTCCGATTTCTCCTTTCAGACATACCATTATGCTGTGGTGTTCCTGAAGGAGTCCATTGGGAGAGAAATTCATTCTCTCCTAGATATGTGAGAAACTCACCAAAAAGGTATTCTCCTCCTCGATCAGACCAAAGAGTTTTAATACTTTTCCCAGTTTATTTTTCTATTTCACTTTGGAATCGTTTGAACATTTCAAATGAATCCGACTTATATTTCATCAGATAGACATATCCATATCTGGATAGATCATCCATAAAAGTGATGAAGTAGAAATATCCACCTCTAGCACTTATGCTCATGGGCCCGCATACATCAGTATGTACTAGGCCCAAGAGCTCAGTAGCTCTCTCACCTTTTTCAGTAAAAGGTGACTTGGTCATTTTACTAAGAAGACAAGACTCATAGGTTGGAAGTGATTCACAATCACTGACTTCGAAGATTCCCTCTTGAGTCCATCTGTTTATCCTGTTCTTGTTTATATGACCTAGCCTACAGTGCCATAAGTAGATATCTGATACACTATCTAATCTAGGGTGCTTGCCTGTAGAATAGACTACGTTAACAGGTTGTGATAACATATACACATCATTGTTCAAATATCCATAAAAAATAGTAACACCATTCATAATGATATTACAAACTTATTTCTTTAATAAAATTTCATAATCATTTTTTGGCCAGAAAGCCTACAAAAATAATATTTAAAAAAAAATTGAGATAGAAATGACAATCATTAAGAACAACGGTATGGGACTCAAATACAAGTTTCAAAATTTCTAATGCTAGAACTAAAACTGATCTTCCATCTCCAACGTTCAGGAACCTCTCGCCTTGCTCGAATCTCCTACTGACCTGCAACCCCTGCAACGAATTGTAAATATGGTAAGGGCTGTCGATATCCAATACCTAGTTAGTTATATCACAAATAGAGAAATTGCAAGGAGTTATCATATAAATACCTTGTCCAGCAACAGCTTGCTTCTTTCTCTGTCTATTCGGATCCAAGGAGGCAATGTACTGAGGACAGTCCCTCTTCCAGTGCCTTTGCTTCTTGCAAAAGAAGCATTCAGTTTGACTCTTATCAGGCTTGATCTTTCTGATCTGGCCTTGCACTGATGTCCCAGCCTGAACTTGCATCTTCTTCACATTCTTCTTCTTGTTCTTCTTCCCTTTCTTAAAGGATTGAGAACCAGAAGACGAACCTCCCACTAAGTTCACCAACTCCTTGTGGAGTTGGTGATCCTTCTCAAAGTTCTGAAGCAACTCTAATAACCCGTGGTAGTTTATTTTAGGCTTTGTCATTCAATAATGAGTGAGGAATGGGAGATAAGACTTAGGCAGCGAGTTCAGTATTGCATCTTTCCCAAGCTGCTCATGCAAGGGAAAGCCGAGCTTGCTCAAATGCTCTATTAGCTCAATCATGTACAATACATGATCAGTGATAGAGGCACCATCTCGTATTTTGGCGTTGAAGATGGCACAACTAGTCTTGTGCCTCTCCACATCATCGGGTGTGCCAAAGGCATCCTCCAACACTTGAAGCATGTCCTTTGACTGAGCCATCTCAAATCTACGACTGAACTCATTACTCATGGTAGCCAGCATGATGCAACTCACTGTGATCCAGTCACTGAGCCACTTCTGATAAGTGTCTCTGACTGTTCCACGTACATTGGCAGTTGGCTCCTCAGGTGCAGGATCCATTATCATATATAGGATCTGCTCATGCTCTAGGACTATTTTCAACTTTGGGTACTAGCTATCGAAGTTGGATCCCACCAACTTATCATTGTCCAACAATGATCGGAGTGATAGAGAAGTAGCCATATCTGCATAAAGGAAAATCATAACCTAATTAGTAATTGATTCATTAAACCTAAAGATTTAGACTTTAATCAAAAGATTTCTCCCACTATTTTATTTGAATTGATAGCCTCTACCTCCAATTCGAGGAATTACCCTAATTCCTTAGTGGGTACTAGAATCCACTTAGACTGCACACAAGCCCAACTTTGGTTGGCCAACCTATGTACATCTAAGAGTAGGTTCATAACCAATTATTTCTTTAAATAATTTTTAGTAATTTTAATTTTGCCTCAGTCCCTAATCAGTAGGCTTTGGCCTCCACTGAAAAGATTTGGTTAGGTCCAACCATTAACATGACCATACTTGGCCCATCTAGCCAATGAATGATTAAGCCCAACTTTGGTTGGCTAACCTAACCACCATTTAGAAAGATGCAGTCAAGAAATCATATTATGAATGACAATTCCATTAGCCGATAAGCACCAGGCCTTTGGGCCTCCAATGATTATCCAACTGATGGACCCATTATCATCCACTTAATGGGAGGCTATGATCTAGTTATCACTATAACTATTTTATTTTAAGAATCTAATAATTTTAGAGGATTTAATTGATTTAGAGGAAGAGGTCAGATGAACCAGCTTATCATGATCCTCCCACTGGCTTCACCAAGTCAGCTTAAGGGAGATCATTAAAAGGGCTGGTCTAGGAGCACCTAAATCAGTCATACTGATTTACCTAGCTGACATGGATCAGCTCGAATGGTCAAGTGATCCGATCAAAATATAATTTCACCAAGAGGTTAGGTAAGTTCAATCGGTGGGAGGGTCTGCCAAAGCTTGCCTTAGACACCATCAAAAATGGCCAGATAAGCGGGCTGCCAATTAAAAACCACCGATCTGGTTTACCTTAGACACCAACTGATTTAATTAGTTTCGATTAGATCAATCTAACAGTTCATGCTAGACCGCTTAGCCAAGAATCAAGTCCATTTGGTTCTTGTTAAAGTTATGGACTTGACTAACTACAACTATTGCAATTGATCTAGAGAATTCTTGATCTAGTCTAAGACAACAATCTATTAGATTTAGTCAATTCTCTAATTAAGTCCATCTTTAATCTAACCTTAGGTCTAACCCAATTAATGGACCTAATTCTCACTAACGCATTAACCCAATGTGTTATGGTTTGTGTCTTAGGTTCTTCAATTCACAATTCTAGAACCTAATCAAACAACTTCTTAATTCTCAATTAAGTTTTGGGCTGAGGGTTGGGATTTCGCTTTTCGAAAATAATTTTCATGTTTGATTCATAATCAAAATGCAAGTAAAATAAGCATGAAACTACTTTAGATCTAATCTAAATAGGTTCATGTAATTAAAATAATTTCAACTTTAAACTGCATAAATTTTTCAGACAAATATATGATGGTTCTTTGTACGAGAATTATTAACAATGAGATTTTATTTTAGATTTAAATATATTTTAAATCTAATAAATTATAAATTTAATCGAGATCATATCTAACAAATTTATGATTAAGGATAGATTGATACGAACTAGGACAACTTTTGCACCATAAGGGGTAAACCTTACAGCAGGATAACCTATAGTTCATGATTGATCTAAAAATTTTAATTTCTGATTTAACAATCAAATTATAAATTAGATCTAAACTAAAAAATAATCTAAGGATGTATAAATAATCATGTAATAAACAACCTAGGCTCTGATACTATTTGAAGGAACCAAATTTAGAATTTCAGGGTTAAATCTTGAAACCTTTTCAAGATCAGACAGCGAAAGACTAAAATAAATCAAAATTTATCTTATAAAACTAGAGAATTCCTAGACTAAGATTCTATTACATAATTATTATATGATATTAAATCAAAAATTAAAATATAAAGAGCAAGAACTACATGTTGATCATATCAACATGTTTCTATACTACATCTAATGTATGTAAAATATAATAGATCAGATCTATTACCTTGCAAATTAGATGTTCTAACTTTACTGATCTGAGCTTGAGGATGATGTTGTGAGCTACACACATGTCCGACCTCTAGGAGTCATCCATACGAGCCCACGAATCACGATCAGAAGTCCTGGTCCAGGAAATCAGCATAGTATGCTGGTACTATGCTGATCCTTCTTCGATGGTCAATCAGATGCATCCTTCTTCTTGATTTGGACTCTTCCAAAGATGAGAAGTAGAAGAAAGAGTTTTAGATGTGAGACACTCTTAGAAAACTCATAGATGGAGGAAGAAAAGAGGTGAACTCAGCTATCCTAGAAGAAGACCCTTTTCTTCTTCTCTTTGCTCTCACCTAGATACTTAGTTTTGTGTCTATTATATCTTCATGCCCCTACACTCTTTCTTTTTTATTTTTACACACCCCAAAGGTCTCTCAATTCTCTATAATATACAAAAATCTCAAGAAGAAATTCATCCTAAATGATGAGATATAAAAAATTCTTGTCTCGATCAAATACCTAGTCAAAGAAAATCCAAATAGGGCAAGACAAGGGGTGCCCAACTCTTGGGCACCCCCTCTTTCTTTTTCTGCCATGGACCACTAGAAAAGGGTGCACAATATGTGCCATAAAAACTTATGAAAATCTCAAAAAAAAATTGGGTAAAATCAGTGCCAGAAGGAAAGAGTTTTGGTTTCCTAAAATTATATCTCAAAGAATTTGAAATCCAAACTAATTCCTACTTTGACTTGGTCCACAACCACATTCCATGTAAGAGAGAAAGAGTGAAAAGCTTTGGTTGTGTGTGAAGGCCTAGGAGAGAAGGTTTTGTTGCACAAAATAAGAGAGATTGGGTGTGGGGGGCTAAGGTGGCGCAAGATGGAATCCTAGTCTTACTAAGGTTCAATCTATGACTTGTTCAAATTTGATTTCTCAAACCAAATCAAACCAAAACCAAATCAACCCAATTAAAATAGATCTTAATCTAATTAAGAATTTAATTTAATCAGATTAAATTAGATTTAAATTAGATTTAATTTTTTAATCGAATTAGAAATTAGGTTGATCCAAGTCCTAATTGAACTAGGACTAGTTTTTTCTTACACTTGGCTTATCCAATAAACCAATTGGACTTGATCCAATTAAGCCCAAATCAAATCTAATTAAATTATATTTAATTAGACTTAATCTTAGCCCATTGGCTTAATCAAATAAAGCCAATTAGCAATCAAATTGCTAATCGATCCTCCTGCAACACTGGCACTAGGTTAAATGTCAATCGTATTGATCGTTTAACCCTAAAATGATTCTTAATCGTTGATCAACCATCCGATCGGATCATGAACTCTAATGTGTGTGACCTTATAGGTCCGAACCTAAGCTGATAGTATAAAAATAAATTTTTTTACTAATCAAAGTGACCATCTAGCAACGGTATCTGACGTCGGATAGGTCGAATGTGTAGAACAACATCCTTAGAACCCATAAGGATATAGTTTCCATATAATTCATCCCCTTGACCAAAATACTCATAGGATACCTCAGTGTTCAATTGTCAACTTTGATCAGGTTGTCCACATTGTATTTTAAAATATCAAATCCATCTGATGGATTATCCTGGCCAAGGTTTTGCTAAATTGAAATACAGCGACTCATTCTTCTCCAACTCTTGGAGTGGTCAATCCCATCTTGATCACACTCCAACTTTGTAAGTACTTGACTGTACCCAAAAGTCTTCCATCACTGAATTAGAAATTCAGTTAGTCCAGTACCAAAGCACAGTGAGTTGCTTGCAAGTCACTGAGGCGATCTCAGGTCTAAGGGACACTTATATCTATATTTCATCAGAGATATTCTCAACAGCAGAATGCTCTAGAGTTGGTCACGTTCAATGATGATGTACCCTTATATCTCACCTGTATGCCATACCAGTATCTCCACACTCCTTGATTAAGAGGACAACCAACCCATATAGCCTACAGCGACCTATGGTCGATAGAAGCTGTCATCCTTATTAACAGCCTATCATTTGGTCGTGAACAGTTTTAAAGACTACTCGATAAATCTTCTCTTTATTGAACCTAAATAGTCCTAAGAACTTCATCACAACAATGAAGTTTATTAGAAGATGAAAACTTATGATAAAAATATCAAAAATATATTTTATTTATTAACAAATCAATTACAATACAAGGTTGCTCAACCGTCAATAGGTTGACGATTGATTTTTGGGACATATTTTCCAACATAAACATCTAAGTTGTTTCTCGTGTTGGTCATGGTCAGTGCAAGTTATTCTCTAACAACCACCTGCACTCTCATCCAAGTATCTCTACACTACAGACTCGAGACTCATCTGCTCAGAAAGGTGATGATTCATGCACCGCTCTATCTAGGTCGATCACTATTCTTTGTAAAGATTCTATGATCAAAAGTATTTAAAAATTAATCACTAATGATGTATGTCTCAAATTCTCAATACCTTGAGAATATACAAAATCATCTTTGATAATTTCTAGAACAAATCATGGACATATATAACATGATTAGTAATATAAAAACTATACGTCAAGTATAAAAATATATCTTAGAATTATGGTATGCGTCAGCTAAGATTGACTTCTAAGGTATACATCTAATATTAAGAGCAACCAATTTGAAGGGCTGATCAAATAAGACAATAATCTAACAGTTTAGAGGCAATGCTCCACTCGACGGTCAAGATTTATGACTACATCTCATGAAAATCCTAAAGATGAGATGCTACATCAAGATCAAGGGATGAGAAACAAGATCTTTTTAATCAAAGACCAAGAATGAAGGCACCACATCATGAAATAACCAATGCCCTCTCTCCTTTTATTTTTAACACATGCCCCACTTCTGGTGAGACCTGGGCTTCTTAGCGAGAGCTATGGCATCGTTGTTGTTGTAGTGCAGTACAATGGCATCACACCCAGCTCCATAACAAACTTTTTAAATCAAAATACTTTCTTAGCAGTTTTAGAGGCGGCAATGTACTCAGCCTCTATAATCGAATTTGTAATGATCGACTGCTTGGAACTCTTCTAGCTAATCGATCTTTCATTACACAAAAAAATAAACTTCGATGTAGACTTTCTATCATCGACATTAGTCATAAAGTTTGAATCGGTGTATCCCTCTATTTTCAGCTCCGATTCTCCACCAAAAATCAAAATAAATTCTTAATCCTTCTTAAGTACTCAAAGATTTTCTTCATAGCAATCCAATGTTCTTTATTTGGATTCACCTGATATCTGCTCGTGACACTCATGACAAGAGCTATATTAGATTGTGTACATAACATGGCATATATAAGGCTTCCTATTGTCAAAGCATAAGAGATCTTGCTCATGCGCTGAATCTCCTCAGGTATGTCAGGGTATATCTTCTTGGAGAGATGAATGCCATGTCTAAGGTATAAGTGACCCTTCTTGGAGTTTTCTATACTGAACCTCTTTAGCACCTCCTCTATATACATTCACTGTGAGAGTCTTATCATTCTCTTAGATTTATCCCTATAGATCTTTATATCAAGAATGTAGGAAGCTTCTCCTAGATCTTTCATGGTGAATTTTTTTGACAAGCATATTTTGACTGATGTCGGTATGAAAATATCATTTTCAATCAGGAGGATATAATCCACGTACAATATGAGGAATGTGACAGCGCTCTCACTGATCTTTTTATACACACACAGCTCCTCATTTTTTATGAAATCAAATATATTGATGACATCATTAAAATGAATGTTCCAACTACAAGATACTTGTTTGAGTCCATATATGGACCTTTATAGCTTGCAGATCTTGTGATCACTATCACTGGATGTGAAATCCAAAAGTTATTCCATATAGATATCTTTCTCAAAATATCCATTTAGGAAAGCAGTTTTCATATCCATCTATCAAATTTTATAATCATGAAAAGCTGCAATCGCAAGTAGAGTCTGGATAGATTTTAGCATGGCCACAGATGAAAAAGTTTTCTGATAGTCAATGCCTTCATGTGGACTATAATCTTTCGCAACCAGCCTTGTCTTATAGGTCTCTCTACCTGACCATCTAACCTAATCTTTTTTTTATAGATCTATTTACACCCAATAGGTATAATATCTTCAAGTGGATCGACTAAGATCCAAACCTGATTGAAATGCATGGAGTCAATTTCTAACTTCATCGCTTCCATTATCTCTCAAAGTCAACATCTAACATCGCCTCATCATAGGTCTTGGGATCATTCTTAATGTCTCTATCTCCCATAAGGAATGCTTCCTCTAGATCCTTTGTAAGAATATCTAAGTATCTTTCAAGAGGACGAAGACCCTACTTGATCTACGAGGTGGAAGAGGTACCACATCTACTAACTCACTACTGGGTTCAAGTTCTTAGACTCGATGCTCTTCAGAGATCTTCTCTTCGAGCTTAATCTTCCTCCCACTACCTTCATCTTGGATAAACTCTTTTTCCAAAAAGATGTCATGACAGCTCACAATTATATTGTGATCCTTTAAAAGATAGAAGTAGTATCCCATGAATTCTTTAGGATATCCTATAAAACGAATCCTAAAAGATCTAGCCTCTAACTTATCCACCTGCTATTGCTTGACATGGATCGAACATCTTCAAATCTTGAGATACCCAAGAGTTGGCTTTTTACCATGCCATAGCTCATATAGTGTGGTAGAAATAGATTTAGAGGAAATCTGATTCAAAAAATGTATTACAGAAAGTAATGCGTGTCCTCAGAGAAAGATAGAAAGATTTGTGAAGCTCATCATAGACCATACCATATCTAATAGAGTCTGATTCCTCTTTTTGGATATTTTGTTGGGCTTAGGCATCTCTAGAGGTATCCATTGTGAGGCTATGCTGTTATCCTTGAGATAAGCCTACAATTTTTCACTAAGATATTTTCTTCCTCGATCTGATCAAAAAATCTTTATGGATTTTTTGATCTACTTTTTTACTTCACGTTTGAACTCAATGAATTTTTCAAAAGCTTCAAACTTTCGATGCATCAAATATACAAAATCATACCATGAATAATCATCGATAAAAGTTATGAAGTAGACATAGCCATTCCTAACTTATACATTGAATGGACCACACACGTCAATATGCACCAAGGCTAATATCCCAGTGGCCCTTCCCCTGATCCCACAAAGGGTAGCTTAGCTATTTTTTCTTGAAGATAGGACTCACAAACTGGATAAGACTCGAAAGTCAATGGCCCGATAAGGCCATCTTTCTCCAGTTTGTTGAGTCTATCCTCTCTTATATAGCCTAGCCTAAGGTGCCATAAATATTTTTGGCTAATTCTATCTCTAAGTCTCTTAGATCCTACGGTATTCATAGTTTGCTCATTAATATTAATACTCGCATCTATATGCAAATGATAAAGACCATCAATCAAGAAAGCACGTGCAATAATTTTATTTTCAAACTAAATTATGCATATATCTTTATTGAAATAAAAATTATAGTTATCCTGTACCAGCACAGATATAAAAATTAAATTCCTACTAGCTATAGGTACACAATAGTAGTCTTTTAATAATAATCTATATCCTAACAGTAGTCATAGAGGGTAGGTCTTGATGGCCATAGCAGCAACTCTTACTCTATTGCCGATCTAGAGAGTGATCTTACTTTCCCTCAGCCCCTTAACTTCTTCAAGACCCTATATAGAAGTGCACAAGTGAGCACTTGAACAAAAATCTAGAATCCAACTAGAAGAAGAGAAAATCGTTAAATTAGATTTGATTATGAGCAAATCAGATGTACCTTCAGAAGGCCCATCCTTCTTCCTGTTCTTCACAATCGCCAGATAGGTCGGATAGTTTCTTCTCCAATGGCCTTCGACATTGTAATAGAAACACTTTTTCTTATCGTCAGCCTTCTTCAAAACTTGCTTCTTGAGCTCAGCCTCATTCTTTTGCTTCTTCGTAGACTTTTTCTTCTTCTTAAAAGAAGACTTTCTCTTAGAGGAAGTCTGCTCTACAGTCAGAATCATACCTTTTAAACTTTTCAAGGTACCCTCAGCTGTCACCAACATGTTCAGCAATTCGAACAAAGTGCCATCAATTTTATTCATATAGTAGTTCATAATGAACTACCCATATGAATCAGGAAGAGACTAAAGGATCAAATCTACTTACAATTTCTTATCCATGTTCATCCCGAGCTTCTAAAGCTCTTTGATGTCTTTGATCATTGTCAAACAATGATCATTGACGGACTACCCATCATGCATTTTTGCTCTGAATAGTCTTCAAGAGATCTCAAAATGAGCTGTGCGACTCTGCTCACCATACAATACTTACAAGTGAGTCAGCATCTCCTTGGTAGTCCTCATGTCTTCATACTGGTGCTGAAGATCATTGGACATAGATGCTAAAATGTAGCATTTTGCCTTATTGTTCTCATCCATCCACTTTTCAAATGCGGCTCGTTGATCAAGAGATGGATGAGCTGGTAACACAGGTGCATCCTGATCTAGGACATGAGTTAGCTTTTTGAAACTGAGAATGATTCTCAAATTTTGGAGCTAGTCTTTGTAGTTTGTTTCAGTCAACCTATTTATGTCAAGGATACGGGCTAAAGGGTTTGAACTCGACATGATTATCTGCAGAGAGAATAGTTTTTAGTTAGATATTTATACTTATTAAATATTTATTCTAAAGATTTTTAAAATCAAATGGAGCTCCCATTATTTTCTTGAATCTCTCATACTTCTCAGGTGGAGAAACAAAAATCTATACGCGATCGATTTCTAGTAGTACTGCAGTCTCACTAATCTATCATACCTCACCTAACAGTTATTTGGTGAGCACAGACCAAGGAGTGGACAACACCTTATCCATTGCTTCACTAAGCAAAATGCAGCAGGTTCAATCTCTAAGTCTTGTGCCCTCACCTAACAGTTATTGGTACATTTCTTAGTTAAGTCAGACCCACCATTCACCAGTGGATGTAAAGCCATTATTGGATCCCTCACCTAATAGTTATTGGATCCAACCCCATCTCTACCCTGGGGCATCTAATGTCAATAGAGTGGTTATCTTTTCTGATGCAAGCGAACCACTATAACCAGTCGAAAATGATCAACGTCAGGAAGGCACCCACATCTCTACAATGGTGGAAGACTACTAGACTTAATATTTTGTGAGAAGATTTAGGTTTAAGTCTCTTCTAAGTCATCAGATTTGATGTATGACTGATCAAGTTCAAGTTAGCATATTCACATGTCTGACCTACCTAGTCAGCATGGGTAAACTCAAATCAGCAAGTAACCTAATTTAAAACTTAATCTTCCAAAATGGTCAAGTAAGTTAAGATGAGTAGGGGTCCCTCTGTTGCTTTTCTTAGATATCAACGAATTGGTCAGATCGGACAACAGAACCAATTAAATAACCACAATCTAGGTACTTATCTTAGACACCAAATTGATCGATTAGAATTGATCAGGTTAACCTATTAACCTGAGCCCTTACCACTGAGCCAAATTAGGTCTTGAGTCAATTAATTCATATCAAAATATGAATCGATGCGACCAACGACAATTAAACTCAAAATAATTTTAGATAGAAATCTAATATAATATATCACATATATGAAGTTTTAGATCTAAACTATAAATATATATCACATTTTAGATCTAAATAAAAATTACACATATCAAATACATGTAAAATTAGATCTAAAATAATGATTA
The DNA here is from genome assembly GCF_000442705.2 of Elaeis guineensis. Lineage (NCBI taxonomy): Eukaryota > Viridiplantae > Streptophyta > Magnoliopsida > Arecales > Arecaceae > Elaeis > Elaeis guineensis. The sequence goes on from NC_025998.2 coordinate 87,297,899, forward strand.
AAATACTTTAAAAATACTTTTCAAAAATTGGTTCGCATCAAACTAGGACAATCTTTTCAATATAGGGGGTGAACCCTATATCAGGACAATCTTATACCAGTCTGATATAAATTTTTAATTATTTTAATTTCAGATGTAATATGAATAAAAATATATCATATATATTTATTTTTATATCTAAAATATTAATTTAAAAATTTTAAAAAATAGATCTCAAAATCAATCAATCTTGTGTTAGGACAACCTTTTCAATATAGGAGATTAACCCTATATCAAGACAACCTTATACCAATACAAGATCAATATTAAATCATTCAAACTTTTAAATCTAATATGAAAATTAGATTATACATATCTTAAAAAATTAGTAGCTCTGATACCATTGTTAGAAAATGGATACAATTGTATGCATAAATTTCAAAATATTTTTGAAGTAGTAGCGAAAATAGATCTAGGTAAACCTTTTAACCCCACATGCAATAGATCTAATCTATATCTACTTGAGCCCTAGATCTAAGACATATATATAATCTAAAAATAAAATAAAAAAAATTGAGATCAGATCTCAATATCTTGCACGGGTTGATATACACCGCAGCCAATGATCCTAGATCTGAAGGTTTCTGAGCCGCATACATGTTTAGCCTCTATAAGCATCTACTGAGATTAATCTTGAACCTTTCTTCTCATTATAGATCCATTTTCTCCAAGATGAATCTCAACCTTTTAGACCTTTGATCAACTCTTGATCTTTGACTGTGATCTCAATGCTTGAACTGCAACCTTTCTCCCTATTCCTTGCTGTAGAAGAGATCACCTTCAACCCGAGCATGTGGGAAGATGGGATGCCAAACCCTTGGGCATTGGAAAGAGAGGAGGAAGGGAAGATGGTGTAGAGATGAAAAGAGGATGAAGATCTGAATTCTTAAATTAATTAATTCTTAAACCCTAGGAGACTATCTCTTAAATAGATCTTTTTTTTATTCCAAATCAATCTCCAATCTATCTAAAAAGGCTAGTTCATATCTCATAAGGATTCTTACCTTTTTATCTGATTTTTTTTTTTTTAAATCAGATCCAATTGAAAGGGTCCTCACTTCTTTTGGCAAGTAGATAGGGCACCCCACATCCCATAAGGCAGATATAGGGGGTGCCCACATCAAAATAGGTAAGTAGTTGGGGTGCCAACTCTTGGCGCCCCTTTAGGGTTTTTTTGGCACACAAGAGAGGGGGCGTAGCCCCTGTCTCTCCTTCCATGCCAAGGCAAAAAAAGGGGGCAGGCCCCTCTCTCTCTTTATGCCCACTCCAAGGGGTGTGCACACCTTGGACTTTCCAAAAAGGGAGGCATGCACCTTCTCCCCTTTTTTCAATTATTCGACATCATAAAAAAAAATAAGTAGAAAGAAAATAAGGAGATTTGTTTGCCAACTAATTGGCTTGATCCAATCCTTTTGGGCCCTCAAATAGGTACCCCTCTAAATCCAAATTAAAATGGATCTAGTTAAGGTTCAAGAGTATAGACTTGATCCAATCCTTATCTAATAAGAAATTCAAGTCAAGAGAAGAATTGGGTTTAACCATGTGCTAGTATGGTTCTCCTAAACTCAATAGGATTTTATTAAATCCTAATCCGATTAGAACTTCACAAGCTCAATTGGTTAATTCAAGATTAAAACTCTTAATGTGTGACCTCATAGGTTCCATTCTATCTGGTTGTGAGATATATTATGATCTCCATCATAATATCATCAAAACTTTTTTTGATGGGTTGGAATAATTTCAACTCTACCCTTTGAGGATCATCGATCATCAAGACGGTGCTCGATGAGTCTCACAATCTACTAGTGACATCTAGCAGTATGCAGTGACAACCCAATAGAATAAAAGTATGAACCCCTAAGTACAGTTATTGTGTGATTTAGTCCTTCTATCGTAATTTTTGACTTGATGGAGGTCATGAAAAACTTGTCAGACTCCATCGTCAGTCATATACCAGATTGGTTCGATTCGAGTTCACTCGTGAATTTCGTGAAAACTCTTTTCTAGTATTCATACTTACTTTGATAAAGAGTTTCTGAACTCAGTTTCATAAATTACATAGGACTTCTCTTTTTCTACTAAGATCGATAGATTCTATTTAGGTACATCCTACTCCTAACAACGAACCTGAACCTACTGTAGCCAACATATACAGTAAGGATCGAATGGCTAGGGACTAAAGGTACGTACAGTCAAACTCAATAGCCTCACTACAAATAGTCGATGATACTATAGGTCAAAGGACCACTCATATCACTGCAACATCGAGACAACCATTGATAAGTGAGTAGACATCCAAATAGTTTCTCATGTTGGTCATGCTCAGTGTAAGTTATTCTCCAATAATCACCTACACTCTCATCCTAGTATCCCTACACTAAAGACTTGAGACTCATCCGTATATCGATCTTTAAATGGATTGATCACTATCCTACGTGACGATCCATTGATCGAAAGCATTTAAAAACTAATCACTAATTAATGTATGTCTCAAATTCTCAACACCTTGAGAATATACAAAATCATCTTTATTACTTTCTAGGACAAATCATAGACACATAAACATGATTAAAAATAAAAATATCCTTTATAAATAATAAAAGTATTATAAGTACAAAGTTAAATCTTAGAATTATAAAATGTGTCATCCAACAATTGGCTTCTAGGGCACTCATCTAACAAATAGTTCTTAAGGTTTTGGATCTACGATTTTATAGAAATTAAGTTTCAGATCATTTATCAAAACTATATATCACATACATCATTTTCTGATCTAAAACTAATAAAAATACTTGCATAATCAGATCAAAAATATGTATCTCATACAATTTTCTGCTCACTGTTCCTTATCATGAGATGTGATCACACCGGTACTCCTACACGTCATGAGAGAACCCATCGTATGAGTAAGAGAAGGACTTTAATCTTTACTTTGTCTTATGATCAGATAGTCATGGTGATTAACTCAATCTGAGTATTAGGCTACTAAGATATTTTAACCTAAGATATCACATATGTAAAGACTAAATTATAGATCTAAGTATCTTTCATATATCATACATACGAATAATAATTCAAATCTATGCATGCTTCATATATCACATATATGAAACAATTCAAGTTATAGAAATTAATTTCAAATCTAAACATACAATCACATATCATATATACAAATAAAATTCAGATCACGAAAATAAATTTCAAACCTGAATTTTATTCTACAAACAAAATTAGATCTATATCAAACCCTACTTAACATCTTCAAATCTGAAACTAATTTCAAATCTAAAGCAATCATGATTTATTTCAGATCTGAAGCAATCTCAAATCCGAAACAAACTTGTAATCATATTACAACATGCAGAAATTTTCAGATCTAACTATTATTAATGTTCTACATTATTTTAGGCAACAGTTTGTCAAAACAATGTCTAAAAATTAACTAATTTTTAGCTAATTTCTATAAATCAGATTTTAGATTTGTATCAATTCATATTCGTATCAGAATCTGACTTTGATACCACTGTTAGAAAGTGCGATGGTTTCATACATGTGATTTTAAAAATTTTCAACATAAATCAGATTATGTGTAGTGAAAATAAAATAAATTAAAATATCTTTTAATTTAAAAAATACATTAGATCATATTTATAAACCACGTACTGGATCTTGATACGAACTCATTGAAAATCTAAAATCTGAAACAAGAAACAAAAATGAATAGGAGATCCGATCTCCATACCTGATCACTTTCGAATCCTATATGTGGATGTCTAGGGTTCACATCTAAGCCATGCATAGAATTCTGAAGCCTCCTAAGGGCTAGCTTCCATGCAGGCTTCATTCCTCGATTTGAATCTGGGCCTTTTTCTTGAATAGATTGAAATAGGGATTATTGCATGAACCCTTCACACAAATTTTTAGATCACCAAACAAGATGAAGAAATCCTTTTCTTCACCTTTCTATTTTCTCTCTTTAAACCCTCTCAGATTTGATCTAGAGGAGGGAGCAAGGGCATTGGGAACAAGAAAAAGGAAGAGGGGCACCAAGAAGTCACGTAACAACCACCTTACGCACGCCCTAGATCTCCCACTTTTATTTTGTCGCACAAAATAACTCCCTAACTAACTCCAACTTCTCAACTTGATCAGATCTAATCTAGTCAGATGATGGAGTGCTGGATATCAAGAAGGGAGGGAATAGAGGGTGTGGAATAAGGAGCGCTAAGAAACTTTCGTAGAAAAAATCTTGCACACGCCCAAACTCCCTGCTTTTGTTTTGTTGCACAAAACAAACATGTCCCATGCCTCAACCTGATAAGAATTTATCCATAACTAATTTTAAATTGAAACCAAGAATTAGCTATGATTAAAGCTTATCAAGAAGTGCCCCATATAATCTTGAAAAACATCCAATCTTGCATCTCCACATGACATCATTCACGCAAAGAAAAAAGGCTACATGATTTCTCATGCACCCTTCTCTCTTTTAGAATGAAAGAAGAGAGAGAAGCCTAGTAAGGGTGGGCTTGGCTTTTTGGTTCAATCTAGATTCAAATTGGATTCAATTCGAATCCAATTCTAGTCCGATTCTAATCTGATTCGAAAGGCTGTCAAATCTGATTCAATCAGGATTGAAATCTAAGTCTAACTTAGATAATTAAATCTAATTAGTCTTAAATTAAGTCAAACTTAATTAAATTAAATCTGATTTAAATTAATTAGAATTTGATCCATAATTTAATCAGCCCCACTTAAATTGCAACACTTGCAATTAAGTCCGTTTGCTAATAATTAGCAGTTGCTACATCTGTAATACTTACAAATTAGTAGTTTCTAAATTTAAACCATCAACCTAACTAATAATTTGAATATGATCCAAGTCATTGATCAGATCAAGCTTCTTTTATGTGTGACCCCTTAGGTTCTATTCTATCTAGTAGTGAGACATACCGTGATCCCCATCATAGTATCATCGAAACTTCTTTTGATGGGCTGGAACAATTTCAACTTATCCTAACAAGAATCGTTGATCCGAAAAATGATCTTAGTAAGTTCTCACAATCCATTAGTGATATCTAGCAGTATGTAGTGGCAACTTGTAGAACAAAAGAATAAACCTCTAGGTGCAGTTACCGTATGATTCAGTCCCTCTATCGTGATATGATTCAATCCCTCTATCATGAGTCTCAACTAGATGGAGGTCATGGAGAACTTGTCAAACTCCATCATCAGTCATATGTCTGATTAGCTCGACTCGAGTTCATTGTAAATCCCATGAAATTTTTTTTCAAAATTCTTACTTACTCTGGTCAGAGACTTTCTGAACTCAGTCTTGTGAATCACATAGGACTACTTTTCTACCCAGATCGATAGATTTCATATAGATGCATTCTACTTCGAACAGCAAATCTGAACCCACTGTAGTCAAATACACAGTAAGAATCCGAATGGCCAGAGATCACGTGAACGTGCAGTTAAATCCAGCAGCCTCACTATGAATAGCCAATGCACTATAGGTCAAAGGACTACTCATACCACTGCAGCATCGAGAAGATCAATGACGAGTAAGCAGACATCCAAGTGGTTTCTCATGTTGGTCATGCTCAGTACAAGTTATTCTTTAACAACCATCTGTACTCTCATTCTAATTTTCTACACTGCAGATTTTAGACTCATCTGTCCAAAAGAGAGGTGATATGTGCATCAATCTAACTGGATCGATCACTATCCTCTATGAAGATCCTCCAATCGAGAGCATTTAAAAATTAACCACTAATCATGTATGTCTCAAATTCTCAATATCTTGAGAATATACAAAATCATCTTTGTTAATTTTTAAGATAAATCATGGACATATATAATATGATTGATAATATAAAAACTATATATCAAGTATAAAAATATATCCTAGAATTATAGTATGCATCAGCCAAGATTGGCTTCTAGGCTATACATCTAATTTTAAGAGCAATTAATTTGAAGAGCTAATCAAATAAGGCAATAATCCAATGATTTAGAGGCAATGCTCCACTCAATGGTCAAGATTTATGACTACACCTCATGAAAACCCGAGAGATGAGATGCTACATCAAGATCAAGGGATGAGAAATAAGATCTTTTTGATCAAAGACCAAGAATGAAGACACCACATCATGAAATAACCAACATCCTCTCTCCTTTTATTTTTAATGCATGCCCCACTTCCTCCACACTAAATTGGAGCACCCCACCTCTTTTAATTCTTACACATCTCAACAAACTTCCTTTCATGCTCCAAATTCTTCTGCCTCCTCTCTTTTCCAACAAAACCCAAACTCCATGCCATATCAACATTTCTTCAAGCCATAAAGTTTAGCACCCCATCAAGAATTCCAATGCCACTTCATGAACACGCCCCAAATCTCCACGCTCCATAAAATCTGTGCCCACTCCTTCCTTTCTTAAACACCTACTCGCATCCATGCCCTTATTTGTTTCATGCACAAAAAAAACCTCCACCACCCAAATACTTCACGCCTACAAAAACCCTCACATCTTTCTTTCTTACATGCCCCATCTCACACCCCTTTTGATCTAATCTCAACCCTCCATTAGTTAGGAGTCCTCATATCTTCATCATAAAACCCTAGCCACCTACCCTCTCTTTTTAGTCCTACATCGAGACAACATGAAAACCTCCTCCCTCCTAACACCCATAAAAAGGCCTCCATACCTTCACCTTGATATTCATCCAATAAATCTACTCCTCCATATCTCTCTCCACATCATAGCTCTTGTAGAGGCCTTCATCCTGCCCCCTCGGTTCTTTAGCTACCTTATTTTCATATTCTTCCATCCTTCCAACACATAAGAATGTCAGCTAGGGGAAGGTGAGAGAATCTGAAGGGGAGAAAATTCTACAGAGAAATCTATGAGTGAAGAGAAGAGAACAGTTTTCCTCCAGAACGCTCAAGTTGCATCTAAAAATTTTTTCTAATGTTCTACTTATTTATGGATCAAATCCTTACCTGAATTGTAGTAGAACCAAGGATCAAATCTCAAATTATCTGATATAAACTTCTGTAGAGGTCTGGATATATAGACCCTTTACTTCGCATGCACGTCAGACACCGTAGGAAAGTAGGATGAACTTCAATCCAATTGGCTTCGCAACTCAATCAATCGAGGAATGAGATGTGATGATGTGACACCTCACACCAGTAGATAGGATGCCCAAGAAAGATCCATACCCAAGGAGAGGAGGCGAAAACAAAGGGAGAGATGTAGAAGATGAAGAACCTCTCTCTTCACACACCTATCTCTCTCTTTTTTTCTTCTCTCAATTTGATTTATTTGCTGTTCTATTCTCTTCTCTCATCCATAGGTAGAGACCCTCTCTATTTATAGATGATTCTCATGATCTAATAAGAGAAGGACTCTTTATTCAAATCTGATTTGAATTGGTCTAATACTCATAAAAGAAGAACTCCTACATGAGATATAATTGCCATCACTTATGACATTCACTTTGCACCCACTCCCACACCCACTTGGGATGCCCCAAATAAGCATCAAACCAATTTTTGGTCATGCTTCATGAGTGGATATTCCTAGTGCAAGTAGGAATACTCATATCTCATCCAAAATAGATTCGATACAAATCCGATTCAAAGCCGATTTGAAATAATTTCGAAAGGCTATCAATCTTAAACTCTTTAGGACTTTTATATCAAATCTAACTTGAATTTTGAACTTATTTAAGTCTAATTAATTCAAATCTAATCTAAAATTAATTAGTACTTAAATTCAATCTTTTATATGTTCCATGGATCATAGATAGAAATTATTTATCTCCGAAATTGAACCTGAACCTCATATGTAGTGTTAGCTAGACATAGTCAACTCTTTAATCCTATTTGACCCATAACTCAATTCTCAATCAAGTTCTTTTATATGTTCAATCAATTCAAGTATTTTCAGATTGAACATATAAACATAGATCAATTCCTTCCTACTTTGTCTAACTTATGTGCATGACTCCATAGGTTCAAACACTAAGCCAGCAACATAGGAATTAATTCCTACACTAATCGAGATACCATCTAGCAATGGTTTTCGACATCCAGATAGGTCGAATTATCACAAAGAAATATTTCAAAACCCATACTCATGGTTACCATATAATTCATCCTTTTGACCTTGGATGGTCTAGGATGGTCTCAGGTTAATTGTCAATCGAGATTGCTTCAACCTAGATTACCCTGGCCAAGGCTTTACTAAATTAAAATACAGCAATACATCAGCTTCAATAATCTGGAGGGGTCGATCCCATCTTGATCCACATACAGACTTCGTAAGTACTTGACTGTACCCAGTAGCCTTCCGTCATTGCATTAAAAATCTAGGTAGTTCGACACCAAAGTACAGTGAGTTGCTTGCAAGTCACTATAGTGATCTCAGGTCTGAAGGATATTTATACCCATGTATTTTGCGAGTAGCTCTTGACAGTAGAATGCTCAGCAGATGAGTCATTTATTCACTGATAATGTACCCTTACATCTCACCTGTATGCCATA
>NC_025998.2:87306595-87404797 GCF_000442705.2 Elaeis guineensis
TTTTTCTTCTCTCAATTTGATTTGTTTGCTGTTCTATTCTCTTCTCTCATCCATAGGTAGAGACCCTCTCTATTTATAGATGATTCTCATGATCTAATAAGAGAAGGACTCTTTATTCAAATTTAATTTGAATTGGTCCAATACTCATAAAAGAAGAACTCCTACATGAGATATAATTGCCATCACTTATGACATTCACTTTGCACCCACTCCCACACCCACTTGGGATGCCCCAAATAAGCATCAAACCAATTTTTGGTCATGCTTCATGAGTGGATATTTCTAGTGCAAGTAGGAATACTCATATCTCATCCAAAATAGATTCGATACAAATCCGATTCAAAGCCGATTTGAAATAATTTCGAAAGGCTATCAATCTTAAACTCTTTAGACTTTTATATCAAATCTAACTTGAATTTTGAACTTATTTAAGTCTAATTAATTCAAATCTAATCTAAAATTAATTAGTACTTAAATTCAATCTTTTATATGTTCCATGGATCATAGATAGAAATTATTTATCTCCGAATTGAACCTGAACCTCATATGTAGTTTAGCTAGACATAGTCAACTCTTTAATCCTGTTTGACCCATAACTCAATTCTCAATCAAGTTCTTTTATATGTTCAATCAATTCAAGTATTTTCAGATTGAACATATAAACATAGATCAATTCCTTCCTACTTTGTCTAACTTATGTGCATGACTCCATAGGTTCAAACACTAAGCCAGCAACATAGGAATTAATTCCTACACTAATCGAGATACCATCTAGCAATGGTTTTCGACATCCAGATAGGTCGAATTATCACAAAGAAATATTTCAAAACCCATACTCATGGTTACCATATAATTCATCCTTTTGACCTTGGATGGTCTAGGATGGTCTCAGGTTAATTGTCAATCGAGATTGCTTCAACCTAGATTACCCTGGCCAAGGCTTTACTAAATTAAAATACAGCAATACATCAGCTTCAATAATCTGGAGGGGTCGATCCCATCTTGATCCACATACAGACTTCGTAAGTACTTGACTGTACCAGTAGCCTTCCGTCATTGCATTAAAAATCTAGGTAGTTCGACACCAAAGTACAGTGAGTTGCTTGCAAGTCACTATGTGATCTCAGGTCTGAAGGATATTTATACCCATGTATTTTGCGAGTAGCTCTTGACAGTAGAATGCTCAGCAGATGAGTCATTTATTCACTGATAATGTACCCTTACATCTCACCTGTATGCCATACCAATATCACCACACTCTTGATTAAGAGGACAACCAATCCATATGGAACACAACGACCTTCACTCGATAAATATCATCATCCCATAATGATGTATCATTTGATCGGAACATGTTTAAGAACTATACGATAAATCCTCTCTTTATCGTACATTAGCATAGTTCTAGGGACTTCATCGCATACAAGAGTTCAAGGAAGATGTCACTTTATGATGAAAAATATCAGAATAACTATTATTCAATAATCAATAATTTATATACAAGGATGAACTCAATCGTCACACGATTGATTTTAGGACACAATTTCTAACAACTCTCACTTGAACTAAAGCCTATCGGGGCAGTATCTTATACCCATCTTCCATTTGAAGTCATCGAACTATTTCATCCTAAGAGCTTTAGTGAAGGGGTCGCTAGGTTCTCCTTTCCATCGATCTTCTGAAGCTCGATGTCACCTCGATTCACGATCTCTTGCACTAGGTGATAGCGATGCAGAATATATTTAGTGCGATGGTACGACTTAGATTCTTTCGTCTGAGCTATGGCACTGGACCTGTCATAATACAGTAGGACAGGATCATCAATGGAAGGTATAACTCTCAGCATGATAATAAACTTTTGTAACCACACTGCCTCTTTGCAGCATCCGATACAGCAATGTATTCTGCTTTGCATACAGAATCGGTCATAGTATGTTGCTTGAAACTTTTTCAGCAAACAGCTTCTCCATTCAAGGTAAATACGTAGTTTGACATGCTTCTGCTGTCATCATAATCTGACTGAAAATTGAAATCAGTATATCCCACAAGTTTCAGATCAGAGTCTCCATAGATAAACCATTGGTCTTTAGTATTTCTCAAATACTTAAGAATTGCTTTTGCAATCTTCCAATACTTCTCATCCAGATCTGACTGGTACCTACTCACTACCCCTAGTGAATAGACCACATCGATCTCGTACATATCATAGTGTACATGATAGATCCCACTGTTGAAGCATATGGTATTCTACTCATACGCTCTCTCTCCTCAGAGTTGTCAGACAATCCTTCTTAGAAAGAGTAATTCCATGATCTATCGAAAGATAGTCTTTTTTAGAATTATCCATGTTGAATCGCTTCAACAAGGTGTCAATGTACATGGATTGAAAAAATCCAAGCAACATTCTAGATCTATCCCTATAGATCTTCATCCCTAGGATGTAGGATGCTTCTCCCAAGTCCTTCATGGAGAACGATGATGATAACCATAGCTTCATACTCTGCAAAGTGGGATGTCATTTTTTAGTAACAGTATATCATCCACATACAGCACAAAAAAATGATCACAAAATCAGAAGCCCATTTGTAGATGCAAGGCTCTTCTCCGTTCCTAACGAAGCCATACGTTTTGATCACTTTATCAAAATACATGTTCCAACTCTTTGATACCTACTTAAGTCCATAAATTGATCTTTTCAGCTTGCACACTTTCGACTCATCTGTGGATGTGAATCCTTCAAGTTGTATCATATACACCCTTCTTCCAACTCTCCATTAAGAAAAGCAGTTTTGACATCCATCTATCAGATCTCATAATCTAAGTGTGCAGCGACAGCAAACATAATCTGGATGGACTTGAGCATTGCTACAGGATAGAACGTCTCATCATAGTCAATACCATAATGCTGACGGTAATCCTTAGCAATTAGACAGGCTTTATAGGTCTCTACCTTCTCGTCCGCTCCTCTTTTCTCTTGAAAATTTATTTACACCCTATGGGTTTTATCCCTTCAGACTGATCAACTAGTGTCCAGACACTATTGATCTTCATCGACTCCATCTCGAACTTCATGGCCTCGAGCCATTTTTTGGAGTCGGGCCTTTGCATGGCCTCTATATAGGTGATCAGATCTTCATCATTCTCATCAAGTTTAATAGGATCACTATCTCAGATCAAAAAATCATAGTATCTATCCGACTGATGGGTACTCTATCGGATCTCCTTAATGGTGCCTCTACTGGCTCCAGATTCGATTCATGAATCAAACCCAATTCTGTATGTGTCGGTCTTTCTACCTCATGAACTTCATCAAGTTCAATTTTACAAGCATTAGCTCCTTCAGCAGAAAACTCCTTTTCCAAAAAGACTTCCCAACTGCTGACAAACACCTTTTATTCTGCAATGAGGTAGAAGTAGCACCTTTAGTTTTCTTTGGGTACCCTACAACAAGCATCTATCAAACTTCGATCTAAACTTATTTGTCTTTAAACACATGACATAAGCTAGATACCCCGAGATCCTAAGATGTGAGAGCACCGGCTTATGCCCAGTCCATATCTCATTTAAAGTTTTATCGACAGACTTGCTGGGCACCTTATTAAAAATATAGCAGGTAGTCTCTAGAGCATATCCCAAAAGATATTGACAGACTGAAAAGTCTCATCATGGATCGGACCATGTCTAACAAGATTTAATTCCTCCTCTCAGACACACCATTATGTTATGGTGTTCCAGAATGGGTCCATTATGAGAGAATCCCATTCTCTTTCAGATATGTCAGAAACTCACTGGTGAGGTATTCACCTCCTCGGTCTGATCAAAGAATTTTAATACTCTTTCCAGTTTATTTTTCTACTTCAGCATGGAATCATTTGAATATTTCAAATGATTCTGACTTATGCTTCATAAGATAGATATACCCATACCTCGATAGGTCGTCTGTAAACGTAATGAAGTAGTAGTATCCTCCTCTGGCACTTATGTTCATAGGCCCACATACATCAGTATGTATTAGACCTAGGACATCACTGGCTCTTTCACCTTTTTCTTTAAAAGATGACTTAGTCATCTTACCAAGTAGACAAGATTCACAGGTAGGCAATGATTCACAATCATCTATCTCAAAGATATATTCCTTGATCAACCTGTCAATCTTATTCTTGTTCACATGACCAAGTCTACAATGCCAAAGGTACGATTCACTGACTTTATCTATTTTGGGGCATTTACTAGGTATGTATATTACACTAACAGATTGTGATATTATGTATATGCTATGCTTTAATTGTCCACGTATAATTATAGTATCATTCATAATGATATCACAAAAATCATCCTTTATTATAAATTTATAACCAAGTTTGGCCAAAAGGCCTACAAAGATGACATTCATCATAAAGAGAGATAATAATGACAATCATCTAATATGATACTACTGGACTCGAAGACAAGCTGCAAAGTTCTCAAGACCAGAACTGGAATAAGGCTTCCATCTCCAACATTAAGGAACCGCTCGCCCTCTCAAAATTTTCTACTTACCTGCAGTCTCTGCAATGAATTGCATATATTAACAGGACTTTTGGTATCCAATACCCAGGTAGTAGTATCACAAATAAAAAATTACAAGGTATTATCATATAAATACCTTGTGAAGCAACTACTTGCCTCTTTCTCTTGTTCTTAGGCCTGTTTGGGTCAAGGGTGGCTATATAAGTACGATAATTCTTTTTTCAATGACCAGCTTCTTACAGAAGAAGCACTCTGCCTGGCCCTTATCAACTTTTAACGGTTTGCTCTGCTTGAGATCGACGGCATGAGATTTTTGCATCTTTTTCTTCTTTCCTCTCCTAGAAGATCGATGCCCTGTAGATGAACCTCTCACTAAATTCACTGGCTCTTTTTGGAGCTGGTGATCCTTCTCAAAAATCTATAATAACCCTAGCAAACCATCGTAGTTTACTATAGACTTCATCATTCTATAATGACTGAGGAAGGGTAGGTAGGATTTCGATAGCGAATTGAGGATAGCATCCTTGTCTAACTATTCATGCAATGGAAAGCCAAGTTTGCTAAGACGTTCAATCTGCTCAATCATGTATAATACATGATCGGTGACTGAAGCTCCCTCTCGCATGCAAGCATTGAACACTACGCAGGAGGTTTTATGTCTCTCTGTATCCTCAGGGGTGCCGAAGGACTCATTCAATATTTGAATCATCTCCTCAGCCTATGTATCCTCAAACTTACGACTAAGTTCATCATTCATAGCTGCCCTCATCACACAATGCACAGTTGTGCGATCATTGAGCCACTTCATGTAAGTGTCTCTCATAGCACGAGGAGCATTGGCTGCAGGTTCTTCAGGTACATGATCCATAAGGACATACAAAATCCTCTCGTGCTCCAACATGATCTTCAACTTTCGATACCAACTATCGAAGTTGGATCCGGTGAGCTTGTCACTATCCAACAGCGAATGGAGGGATAGTGTGTTGGCCATAATTGAAAGAGAAAATGTTAGCCTATTAGTATATAAATTATTTTTTAATCTTGAAGATATGAACTTTAGTTGAAAGATGCTCCCACTATTTTTTATGAATTGGTAGCCTCTACCTTCAACTAGAGGAATTACATTAATTCTTTAGCGGATACTAGAATCCACACGGACTGCACTCGGGTCCGAGTGTGGCTCGACCAACCCTAGTACATCCATGGGTAGGTTCATAATTAATTATTTCTCGAAACAACTTCTAGCATTGGGTTTTCCCTAGACATCCCTTTAGCAGGCGTGTGGTGCCTCTACTGAAATCCTGGTTAGGTCCAACCATTAATATGACACATCAAGTACATCCAACAAATGAATATTCAGGCCCGAGTGTGGCTCGACCAATCTGAGCATTGTTCTGAAGGTACATCATGATGGTCATATGATGAATGATAATTTCAATACGTAATAGACACCAGGCACGTGGCACCTCCAATACCTATTTGAAATATTGGACTCATTATCATACATCTTAATGGGAGGCAATGATCAAGTTATCTCATAAATTTATCACTTTATGGACCTAATAATTTAGAAGATTCAATTTTATTGACCTGAGAATAAGAGAAAAAGTCGACCAGCAAGCTGCAAATCCTTCCACTGACTTCACTAAGTCATGTAAAGGATTAAACACAAGCTGGTCTAAAGATACCTAAATCAGTTACACTGATTCATCTTAATGGTATGGGTCTACATGAATCGACTAGTAACCTAATCAAAATATAATCTACCATGTTGGCCAGATAAGTGAGATCAGCGGGAGGGATCTGCCCTTAACTCACCGTAGACACATCTAGATGAATAGCTCCCAATTAAAAACCACTTGATTGAGTCTATCAAACTTACCTTAGATACCAACTCGTTAATTAGTTTCAATTTGGCGCACCAGAAGATTCGAGCTCAACATGGAGCCATGATCATGGTTCATTTATTAGGATCAAACACATGGACTTGATCAAACTTCAACTATTAAGATTGATTTAGAAAAATACTGACCTAATCTAATTCAACACTTGATTATATTTAATCAATTTTTTTACTTGGTCCAAATATGTTCCTAACCCTAGGTCAAACCCATTAAAAGGACCTGATTCATGCTAACCCTTTGCTCATCATATTATGTGGTGTCTTAATGATCTTTAATTCTCAATTCTAGATCATTCAAACTTAATTCAAAATTAAGTGTGTGAAATGTGTGTTTCAGTTTGTAGAACTATTCTACAAGGATTTCAAGTAAAGCATGCAATATGTTTCAACATATAAAAATAAATTTTTATAATATATTTAATAGTTAAACCTACATAGGTATGATCTAAACTTCATTCATACATCTCATGTATCATGACAACTTTTAGATCAATACCAATTACATCATATATAACATATAATTCAGATCTAAAATAATTTTATATCTGAATTTTATCTTATTATAATGAATTATAAATCACTTTAGATCTAATCTAAATATATTTATGATCAAAATAATATATAAAATTTTGCTCACTTTTTTTCTTCATGAAACTGGATCACAACGACACCCCTACACGTCATAAGAGAACCCATCGAATAGGCAAAAGAGAGATTAATCTTTTCAATCTCTTATGATTGGACGGTCTGGTGATCTCATCAATCTGAGTACTAGGCTACTAAGATCTAAAATCTAAATTTATATATAATTACATCAACATGCAATTATTGATAAAACTATTTTATGTCATGAACATATCCTTGATCTCATCAATTATGTTCTTCATTTAATCCAATTAGATTTGATGTATCATATACATCATATCAAATCTAAAATTTATCTTATACTGATTATAAAATATTAATTTTAGATTTGATATCAAATAGAAAAATAATTAGATGTAAATATGAATGCATAAGGAATTAATTTTTGATAAAATCTATTTTCGTGCAGTGCTGAATTATGATAGAATTCAGATCTAAATATTCATTGAAACAGATCTAATTTAAATCTAAAATAATCCTCACTTAATAAAAAATAATAAAATTAAAATTATATTAAAATAAATTTAAAATAGATTTTTAATTCATATTATTTTTCATCAAAAATTCAGCAACAGCAGAATTTTGGTATAACAGATTTATAATAATCTCAATCAACCATTGATTAGAAACCTCTAATTCAATAAAAATTAGATCAAAAATTTTATATAAATATATTTAAATAAGATTTAATATTACATAAAAAATCTTAATTATATCTTATATAAATAATCATAAAAAATTTTATTTTATATATATATATTTTAGACTTGCTCTGCTACCAGTTGAAGGGAAGGGAACAGTTTTCCTCCAAAATGCCCAGGTTGCATCTAAAATTTTTTTTAATATTTTACTTATTTATAGATCAAATATTTACCTGAATTATAGTAGAACTAGAGATCAAATCTCAAATTATCTGATATAAACCTTTGTGGAGGTCTGGATATGCAAATCCTCTACTTCACATGTATGTCAGACACCGCAGGAAAGTAGGATGAACTCCAATCTAATTGACTTTATAACTCAATCAATCGAGAGATGAAATATGATGATGTGATACCTCACACCAACAGATAAGATGCCCAAGAAAGATCCATGCCCAAGGAGAGGAGGCGGCAACAAAGGGAGAGATGTAGAAGATGAAGGACCTCTCTCTTCACACACCTGTCTCTCTCTTTTTTTCTCTTCTTTCAATTTGATTTGTTTACTATTCTATTCTCTTCTCTCATCCATAGGTAGAGACCCTCTCTATTTATAGATGATTCTCATGATCTAATGAGAGGAGGACTCTTTATTCAAATCTAATTTGAATTAGTCCAATACTTATGAAAGAAGGACTCCTATATGAGATATAATTGCCATCACTTATGACATCCACTTTGCACCCACACCCACTTGGGATGCCCCAAATAAGCACCAAACTAATTTTTGATCATGCTTCTTGAGTGGGTATTCCCAATGCAAGTAGGAATACTTATATCTCATCCAAAACAGATTCTATTCGAATCTGATTCAAAGTCGGTTCGAAACAATTTCGAAAGACTGTCAATCCTAAACTCTTTAGGACTTTTGTACCAAGTCTAACTTAAATTTTAGACCTATTTAAGTCTAATTAATTCAAATCTAATCTAAACTTAATTAATACTTAAATCCAATCTTTCATATATTTCATGGATCATAGATAGAAATTGTTCATTCCCGAGATTGAACCTGAACCTCATGTGTAGTGCTAGCTAGATATAGTCAACTCTTCGATCCCGTTTGACCTATAACTCAATTTTTAATCAAGTCAGCTTATATATTCAATCAAGTCAAGTACTTCCAGATTGAACATATAAACATAGGTCAATTCCTTCCTACTTTGTCTGACTTGTGTACGTGACTCCATAGATTCAAACACTAAGTCGGTAGCATAGGAACCAATTTGTACACTAATGAGATACCATCTAGCAATGGTTCTCGATGTTCAGATAGGTCAAATTATTTTAAAAGAATATTTCAGAATCCATACTCATGGTTACCACATAATTTATCTTTTGACCCTAGATGCTCTAGGATGGTCTCAGGTTAACTGTCAATCGAAATTGCTTCATCCTCATTGTATTTCAACCTTTCAAATTCATCTCATAGATTATCTTGATTAAGATTTTACTAAATTAAAATATAGTGATACATCAATTTTAATAATTCGAAGGGGTTAATCTCATTTTGATCCACACACAGACTTCGCAAGTACTGGACTGTACCAGTAGTCTTCCGTCACTGTATTAAAAATTCAGATAGTTCAGCACTAAAGCACAATGAGTTGCTTGCAAGTCACTATGATGATCTTAGGTCTGAAGAATATTTATACCCATATGTTTTGTGAGTAGCTCTTGACAGCAGAATGCTCAGCAGGTGAGTCACTTGTTCAGTGATGATGTACCCTTATATCTCACCTGTATGCCATACCAGTGTCACCATACTCCTTGATTAAGAGGATAACCAACCCATATAGCACACAATGACCTTGACTCAATAAACATCATCATCTCATAATGACGTATCATTTGTCCCAAACTTGTTTAAGAACTATACGATAAATTATCACTTTATCGTATACTAGCATAGTTCTAGGGACTTCATCACAGTACAAGAGTTCAAAAAAGATATCATTTTATGATGAAAAATATTAGAATAATTATTATTCAATAATCAATGATTTATATATAAGGATGAACTCAATCATCACACGATTGATTTTAGGACATAATTCCCAACAGTGGAGGAGATTCTAGTTTAGGTATTTTCTTTTAATTTCTATTTGGAATCCAACTCTAAGCCCTGTTAATGGCTTAGGAGTTAGGAGTATATTGTAATAACAAAGTTAAAATTTCAGTAATAAAATTTTATTTTAATATTTCATTAATTGTCTCTTATGCATGTTAATTTTGTAGAATTTAATTTCAGCACATAGGATAGTTTGATTTTTTTTCTCTTTTCCTTCTTATTTAATTGTTGCATTCCTTTTTTTTTCTACAACATTAAAATTTAGTAAATAATATAAGGTTTTTTCATATTTTTAATCAATTTTATAGCTTATGAATGTATCATGTCTGGCTAAGTAATTCTTCTGGAGTTTGTGATAAAGCTAGACCATGGTTAGAAGCTGATTTTCTTTGAATTTCTTCTTATACTTTTAATGTATAGAGTCCTTCTTCTTTCTTTCTCTCTTGCCAAGAGACTGAATGAACTATAGTTGAATTAAAATTTCTTCATAGTTCATGCTTGATTCGATGCAAGAAGTGGTAACAGATAGAAGATTCATAATTTTTACAAATCTTCTTCTCCTCTCTCTTATGAAAAAGCTTGATGAGTTATAGTTGGATTAGATGTTGGGATCCAATAACATAGCAAAATATGATTTTTAAAAATTTTTACATGCATTCAACTATTGAAAATAAGTTTTAACAATTAAAACATGACTACCAAAATACAAACCCTAGGAACTCATTTATGATTACAATCAAACAATACCAGCAAATAGATTAGCAAGAGATTAGAAGTCATATACGAAACATAAAGATGAGAATCTAGTAATAGAGTGATCTTTGTTAGATGTGCGCCCTAGAAGCCAATCTTGGCTGATACACACTTTTTTTAGAGCATATTTTGTACTTAATGGGCAGTCTTTATAACTAATCATGTCTTATGTGTCCATGATTTATCCTAAAAATTAAAAAATAATATATTCTAATGTAAATTGGAGACATACATCATTAGTGGTTAATTTCTAAATGCTCTTAATCGAAGGATCGTCATGGAGGATATTGATCAATCTATTCAAGATCGATGCACGAATCACCTCTCTTCATGATAGATGAGTCTCGAGTCTACGGTGTAGAGATATTGGGGTGAGAGTGCAGGTAGTTGTTAGAGAACAACTTGCACTGAGTGTGACCAACATGAGAAACCACTTGAATGTCAACTCACTCGTCAATGATTTTTTTGATGCTGCAGTGGTGTGACTGATCCTTTGACCTGTAGTGTGTTGGCTATTCGCAGTGAGGCTACTTAGTTTGACTGCACGTTTGCTTGGTCCCTAGCTATTTGGATCCTTACTATGTATATTAGTTATTGTAGGTTCAAATATACTGTTTGGAGTAGGATGCACCTAGATGAAATCTATCGATCTTGATAGAAAGGAAGAAATCCTATGCGATTTATGAGACTGAGTTCAGAAAATCTTTGACTAGAGTAAGAGTGAATACTAGAAAAGAGTTTCTACAAAATTCACATATGAACTCGAGTTGAGCTAATCTAGCATATGACTGATGATGGAGTTTGACGAGTTCTCCATGACCACCATCAAGTCGGGACTCACGATAGAGGGATTGTATCACACGATAACTGCATCTAGGGATTCATTTTTTTATTCTGCTGGATTGCCACTACATATTGCTAGATGTCACTAATGGATCGTGAGAACTCACTAGGATCGTTTTCAGATCAACGATCTTTATTGAGGTGAGTTGGAATCATTTCAGCCTATCGAAAAGAGTTTCGATAATACTGTGATGGAGATCATGGTATATCTCACTACCAGACAGAATAGAACCTAAGGAGTCACATACAAAAGGAGCATGACCTAATCAATAGCTTGGATCATATTCGAATTATCAATCAAATTGATAGTTTGAATTTTAGAAACTGCTAATTTGTAATCATTACAGTTTTGACAGTTGTTAATTGTTAGCATAGGGACTTAATTGTAAATATTATAATTTTTTTTGAAGTTGATTAAATTATAGATTAAGTCTTAATTAATTTAAATTATATTTAATTTAATTAGATTTAATTTAATTTAATATTAATTGGGTTCAATTATCTAAATTAGATTTGGATTACAAGCTTGATTGGATCAAGCTTGACAGTTTTTTCGAATTCGACTCGAATCGAACTCGATTTGAACTTGATTGAGACCCAATCTAAATCAAATAAATCATGACTCAAAGAGCTTAGGTCCCCTGAGACTCTCTCTCTAGAAGTCACACCAAGAAGGGGAGGGCATGCATTGAAATGTGCCCTTTATTTCCTTGCGTGCGTGAACAGAGGAGGGGTGCCAATAGTTGGCACCCCATCCTTCTGAGACTCTCTCTCTTTAGGACATCTATCCAAATTTGATTTGAATAGATGCCTTTTCAAGAGAACATCCTTATCTAGTTTGAATGGGCATGGAATATTTTTTTGTGCGACAAAAACTTCATGAAGGAATAGGTGTGCGCTAAAAATTGTTTGCGTGAGAGATCTCACAATTTCTCTTTAGCGCACAAAATTTTTTCATTCCTTTTTCCATGCCATTATTACCTATTATGATAAGATTTGATATTATCTCCTAGGGGGTGTGAAGGCTTTTTGAGTGTGCGACAAAAGAAAAGAGGAAGAAAAGGGTGGCATGCACTAAGGGAGTAGGTCTTCTTTCTTACCACAAAAATTCTATCCCCATGCCTCCCTCTCCTTTTTTCCTTCATCTTCCATGCCAAGATCTGATAGAGATGAGATCTAAGAAGAGACAAAAGAGAGAAGAAGATAAGAAGAAGGGTTTTTCTTCTCTTCATGGTGATCAGATTTCGATCCCGTCGGATCTGCGCGAAAGAGTTCGTGCAGCGATCTCCTTCTTTGAGATCTAGAAGAAGAGATCTAGATCCAAGGATGAGAAGTGAGATCTGTAAGGTGCTAGTACACTGATGATCTCAGTGCTCCAATTAAGTATCTTTGTATAGATATCAGCAGAGGTCGGGTGCGTGTGTGGCTATGATCAGAATCCGAGACATCCGCATGATCCGAGATACGAAGATCTGATCTCTAATTTATTTTTCTAACTGTTTATTTTCTTTTTCAGATTTTAGATCATGGTTGAATGTTTGTATCAAGATCCTAACTATGATTTTCAGATTAGATCTAGTACATGGTTTAATTAAAAATATTTTAATTGATTTACTTCCACTACTTAGATGCTTAGAAAATTTTTGAACTTCACGTACGAAACTGTAGTGGTTTTCTAATAGTGGTATCAGAGCATAGATTTTGATACGAATATGAAAATCCCTCAGATCTAAAATTTGATTTATAAAAATTAGATCTGAAAGTTAGTTTGATGATCTACTCATTTTGGAATAAGATTTCCCTGGCATAAGCCAGTTATGCTGAACGGTTGTCCTAAAATGATGTAGAACATTGATTAAAGTTAGATCTGAATTTTCTACATGCTGTAATATGATTATGAAATTATTTTAAATCTAAAATTATTTTAGATCTAAAATAAATCATGAATTATTCAGATCTAAAATTAGTTTTAGATCTGAAAATATTAATTAGGATTCAATTTGGATCTAGTGTGCTTACTGAAATTTTTCTTACATGCATAGATTTAAAGTTATTGTTCATATGTTTGACATGTGAAAAATAATTAGATCTAATTTTTAATTAATTATATATGCAATATGTCAGATTAAACTCTTAATAGCATAGTAATCGAATTGGGATAATCACCATGGCCATCCGATCATAAGATGATAAAGAGATTAAAATCTCTCTCTTGTCTATTCGATGGGTTCTCTCTTATGACGTGTAGGGGTGCCGACTGTGATATTTTTCATGAAGATGAAAAGTGACTGAAAAATTTGTATGTGATACATATTTTAGATTTAAATCAGATTATATATATATATATTATATATTTTAGATCGCTAAAATATTATATTTGATATATTATTTTGATATACGATCTAAAACTTAATTTCAATAAAATTCTAGATCCAAAATCTTAGGCTTTATTTGCATGAAAATATGAAACTGTGACTGGTATGCCTGTGGAGTCGACTCTATTCTCAATTGGATCGACTCGAGTTGTTTAGGTGAGTTGACTCATTTTTTGTTGGAGATGACTTGAGACCCTAGTAGGTCGGCTCATTTGCTGATGAGCTGACTCAATTATGCAGGCTAGATCTATAGATTTCTATTTGTCTCAATGTTGTGCCAGCTCATTGTGACAAATCGATTCACGTACCAAGGTGAATCGATTCAATTCTACAAACAATCATATTGTATAAGATACAATATAAATTGTTTAGATTAGAAAATATTTTGAGATCTAAACTTAAACCCATGTACATAATGCACTTAATTAAGAATTAAGATTTGAAATTATAAGATCTAAAATTGTGAATTAAGATCTAAATTTCAATACATAAAATATGGGCTTTGGGTATGGGTTGAACAAATTAGGTTTAGAGACTAAACTACAACTAGAGTCATTGATTAGATCAGGTTAGAATCCTTTTTCAATTTTGAGCAGTTGATCGAACCTAATCAAAAGTTGGTTGGGATTAGGTCAAAGGAGCTCAAAATTAAATTTAGTTGTAGTTGATCAAATTATTTCACATTTGATGTGAATTGATTAAGTCAAGATGGAATTTAGCTCAGCAGTTTGAGCTCGAGTCTATAGGTTAACCTAATTAATTCTAATCAACCAATTTAGTATCTAAGGCAAGTATTAGATGGTGGTTATTTAATTGATTCCATTGACTGATCTGACCAATTTGTTGGTGTCTAAGAAAAGCAATGGAGGGACCCCCACTCATCTTTACTTATCTGGCCATCTTGAAAGATTATATTTTGTATTAGGTTACTTGTTGATCCGAGTTCACCCATACTGTCTAGGTTGGTCAAACATAAAATGTGCTGATCCAAACTGGATTAGTCATTACATCAGATGTATGTGACTAATTAGAAGAGACATGAACTCAAATCTTCTCACTAAATATTTAGTCTACTGGTCTTCCAC
Organism: Elaeis guineensis; assembly: GCF_000442705.2. NCBI lineage: Eukaryota > Viridiplantae > Streptophyta > Magnoliopsida > Arecales > Arecaceae > Elaeis > Elaeis guineensis. The sequence goes on from NC_025998.2 coordinate 87,321,475, forward strand.
CGTTGTAGAGATGCAGGTGCCTTTTTTTGATGTTGGTCGTTCTCAGTTGGTTACAGTAGTTCAGTTGCATCGAGAAGGCACAACTACTCTATTGACATTAGATGTCCTAGGATAAAGATGGGATTGAACTCAATAACTATTAGGTGAGCAACCCAATGACGACTTTGCACTCGTTGGTGAATGATGGGTCGGACTTAACTAAGAAATGTGCCAATAACTATTAGGTGAGGTCACAAGACTTAGAGATCAAGTTGCTACAACATACTTGGAGAAGCATCTAGATAAAGAGTTATCCACACATTGGCATATGTATCACCAATAACTGTTAGATGAGATGCCATACATCGATGGGACCGCAACACCTACTAGAATCACTTATCATATTAGAACTTTTATTTCTCCACTCGAAGAGTGTGAGAGACTCAAAAAATTAGTGAGAGCCTTTTGTTTGTTTCTAAAATTTTTAGAATAAACTATTACAAGTACAATCATCTAATTAAATCTTTACTCTCTTTGATCAATTCTTCAGCTTCCAACTCTCTAACTCGAATCTTAGATATCAACCACTTAATCGAAATCAATAACATAGTCTTGACTCAGAAATCTAAGAATAATTTTTAGCTTTTATAAATTAAGTCATGTTTTGACCAGGTTAATCCAATATCATCAGCTTGTTAAATTTATGGTCAACGAGCTATACTTGGCAATGGTTGGACATTGACAATTAGGTTAACTGCTATAAATTAGACTTTATAGTTGATGAAGTCTAAAATATGTATAAGGACATATAGACTGCTAATGACATACTAATTCATATACAATATCTATGAAATAATCAGAGTCGCACAATGCATGATATGCATGATAGATAGTTTGCCATGATCGATGATCAAGGATATTGGAGAGCTTGAATAGCTCGACATGTTCATGAATAAGAAATTGCTAATAGATTTGATCCTGTAATCTCTGACTTATATGGATAGTTTATGAAACTATTATATGAATAAATATTATAGCACCTTAACTGAATTGGTCAATATGCTAGTAACTAAAGGATCTTGAAAAGTTCAGAGATACATACCTGGAGAACCTAAAAAAATATTAACACACCTTTGGAAGGTATGTCAAATTGCTCAAAATTGATCTTATGATTTTTTTTTTTCATTAGACTCTAGTGCATATTACACACTTTAATATAAGGTCTAAAAAAAGAAGAGGATGAGAGAAGGTGAAGTCACTCTTTTGAGTCAACAATGGTGCAATAGTTGCACTAGGCCATGGGCATCTAACCTCGATGATTATCGTTTGGATTTAATTCTTTATCATTTGCATGGTGATGCATTTGTGAAAATTATTTGAGCAAATAGTGAATGCCATTGGGTCTGAGAGATCTAGAATCAAATAACCTGAAGTATATAGATGGTTCTTTTGGCTAGGTCGTGTATGAGAAGAAATGATTTGCCAACTGGAGAAAATGGACCTTTGGGCTCATTGATTGTTAAGTCATATCTAGTATATGAATCATCTCTTTAAGGATTAATAACCAAGCTATCCTTTATGGGTTAAAAAAATAAGACTACTGAGATACTTACCCTAGTACACATACGATGTGCACGGCCCATTTGATGAGCCAGATTAGGAGGTTATCACTACTTCATCACCTTTATCGATGAACTGTCATGGTATAGGTATGTATGTGAGATACAAATCTGAAAGACTTTGAAAGATTCAAAGAATTCAGATATAAAATAGAAAAGATAAATTAAAAAATTCTTAAAGATACTTCGATCAGATCGAGGATGCAATACTAAATGAAAAATTTGTCGGTTATCTAAAAAGAATGGCATAGTTTCATGATAGAATTCTTCTTGTACACCTCAGCTCAATGGGATATTTGTGAGGAACGATGGTGCTATATGAGATATGATCCAGTCCATCATGAATATCACTAATTTACTTGTTATTATTTTAGGAACAAGATTTAATTTTTGAAATTTAAATTAGATTTTCTTTAAAGTTGGTTTCACCACACCATATGTGATATGATATGGTGGACAAGTTAGAGGATAGGTCCATGAGAGCTCATTTATGGGATATCCCAAAAGGGTTTGGGATGTCATTTTCTCTTTCCAGTAGTTCACAATATGATTGTGAGCAATATACTGTTTCCTTGAAAACAATGGATGGATGAACTCAAAGAGAAAATCTCTAAAGAACAACGAGTCACAGAACCTGTACAATCTATTTAAGATGAGCCAGTATATATAGTAAATCCTCTACCTCGTAGATCTACTAGGATCTTCCATCCTTTAGAAAGGTACTTGGTATTTTTACAAAAGATTCAGAGAAAGTGTTTCTCAAGGGAGATGAGGAACATAGGGATGATCCCATAATCTACAATGATGTGATATAAGGAATCATGTAGTTACATGAAGATCGATAGGAGGGTCCCATACTGACATCGGTTATGTTGTGGTTACATATAGAATTTTTTTTCAAAGATCTAGGTCAAACATTCTGGAAATAAGGGTCTATAGAGATAGATCCTAAAAGGATGTTTGTTTTTCACAAATAAGTATATAGAAGAGGTGCTGAAAGGGTTCAGCATTGAAATCTTCAAGAGGGATCTGTTATCCTCTTGGACATACGTGTATGCCAAGCTATGTATTCGACTTAGTATATCTTGCTGTGAAAGTCACGAGTAGATATTAGTTGAATCTAGACTGGGTGCATTGGATTAATGTGAAAATATTCCTAAGTACTTGAGAAGTACTAAGGGATTATTCTTCATTTTTGAAGAAGAATTAAAGCTAAGAGTGGAAGGATACACTGATACTGATGATAGAATATCTACATTAGCATGTATTCTTGAGTTATGTTGGTTCAATACATTGGAAGGGTTCCAGGCAATCGACCAATGGAAGCTGAATATACTGCAGATGTGCAGGATACGTTCTAGTTCTTATGATAGTTGTGAAACTAGTGTCATACCATTAGATGCTATGACATTGTACTACAAATATAATGGTCCATAGCCTTTGCTAAGGAGCCAAGGTCTCACTAGAAGTTTATATACATAGAGCAGAGATATACGCGATATCTCAAGAAGAAATATATAGAGGTACAAAGAGTAAACTCCACATAGAATATGGTAGACCCAAGTCACTTAGCCAACTAAACATCGAAGCCTATCTTCAAAAGATAGGGCTCAGGTATATGGCAGATTGGCTTTAGTGCAAGTGAGGTTTGTTAGATGTGTGCTCTAGAAGCCAATCTTGACTGACACATACTTTTCTTTAGAGCATGTTTTATACTTGATGGGTAGTCTTTATAACCAATCATGTCTTATGTATCCATAATTTATCTTAAAAATTAACAAAGATGATCTTATATATTCTCAAGGTATTAAAAATTTGAGACATACATCATTAGTGGTTAATTTCTAAATGCTTCCGATCGAAGGACCATCATAAAGGACAGTGATCAATCCATTCAAGATCAATGTACGGATCAAGATCGGTGCACGGATCACCTCTCTTTAGAATAGATGAGTCTCGAGTCTGTGGTGTAGAGATACTGGGGTGAGAGTGTAGGTGGTTCTTAAAGAATAATTTGCACTGAATGTGACCAATACGAGAAACCACTTGAACGTCTACTCACTCGTTAGTAATTTTCTTGATGCTGCAGTGGTGTGACTGGTTCTTTGACCTATGGTATGTTGGCTATTCACAGCAAGGCTACTTAGTTTGACTGCACATTTTCTTGGTCTCTAGCCATTCAGATCTTTACTGTATATGTTGGCTATTATAGGTTCAGATTCGCTATTTGGAGTAGGATGCACCTAGATGGAATCTATCAACCTTGATAGAAAAGGAGAAGTCCTGTGCGATTCATAAGATTGAGTTCAAAAAATCTCTAATCAGAGTAAGAGTGAATACTGAAAAAGAATTTTCACGAGATTCACATACCAACTCGAGTTGAGCCAATCTAGCATATGATTGACGTTGGGGTTTGATAAGTTTTTCATGACCTCCGTCAAGTCGGGACTCACGATAGAGGAATTGTATCACACAATAACTGCATCTAGGGGTTTATTTTTTTTATTCTGCTGAATTACCACTACATACTGCTAGACATCACTGGTGGATCATGAAAACTCACTAGGATCATTTTCAGATCAATGATCTTTATTGAGGTGAGTTGAAATCATTTTAGCCCATCGAAAAGAGTTTCGATGATACTGTGATGGAGATCATGGTATGTCTCACCATCAGATAGAATAGAACCTAAGGGGTCACATATAAAAGAAGCATGACCTGATCAATAGCTTAGATCATATTCAAATTATCAATCAGATTGATAGTTTGAATTTTAGAAACTGCTAATTTATAATCGTTACAGTTTTGGTAGCTGCTAATTGTTAGCGCAGGAACTTAATTATAAATATTATAATTTTTTTGAGATTGATTAAATTATAGATTAAATTTAATTAATTTAAATTTAATTTAATATAACTAAAATTAATTTAATTTAATATTAATTAGGTTCAATTATTCAAATCAGATTTGGATTACAAGCTTGATTGGATCAGGCTTAACAGTCTTTTCGAAGTCGACTCGAATCAGACTCGATTTGAACTTGATTGAGACCTAATCTGTGTTGAAAAATATGTTCTAAAGTCAATCATCTAAGTGGTAAATGATTGGAATTAGTATATGAATTATCTAATAATAATAGTTATTTGGCAAGTTCATCATAAAAGTTCTATCTTCCTTAAATGAACTCCTAAATTATGATGAAGTTCTTAGAACCATAATCAATCGATAAAGAAGAATTTATCAGATGGTTCTTAAACTGTTCACGACTAAATGATAAGTTATTAACAAGGATGATAACTTATCAAGTGTAGATCGCTATATGCCATATGTGTTGGTTGTCTTAGTAATCAAGTGGTGTGGAGACACTGGTATGGCATCCAGGTGAGATGTAGAAGTATATCTATATTGAACGTGACCAATATAACACTCTACTATCAAGAGTAGTTAGCTAAGACCAATGGGTATAGGTGTCCCTCCGATCTGAGATCACCATGGTGACTTGCAAGCAACTCACTGTGCTTTGGTGTCAGACTGCCTGTATTTTTAATATAGGTTTGAAATATTTTTGGATACAGTCAAGTACTTGTGAAGTCGATGTGTGAGTCAAGATGGGATTGACCACTCCTGATTAACTTCAGGAAGAGAATGACTCACTGTGTTTCAATTTAGCAAAACCTAGGCCTGGGTAATCCTCGTGAGGAGTCACAAAATTTGCAAAATTTTGAGATACAATAGAGATGACTTGGACGAGTGATTGATAGCATACTCAAAGTCGTCTTGAGCATTATTGATCAAAAGGATGAATTATATGGTAACCATGGGTCAGAATTCTTAGAATGTTGCTTTTCATACATTCGACCTATCTGGACGTCGGGAACCATTGCTAGATGGTTACTTCGACTGGTACAGAAATTGATTTCTATACTACCAACTTAGGTTCGAATATATAGGGTCACACACAAAAGAGGTTGTAATCTAATCAGATGGTTAATCGATGATTGAGAATCGTTCAAAGGTTAAACAATCAATGTGATTGATGTTTGACCTAATGCAAGTATTGCAGGAGGATCATTAGCTATTGAATTGCTAATTGGCTCATTCTGATTGAGTAATTGGGCTGAGATAAAGTCTAATTGAATATGATTCAATTAAAATTATCTTAGATTTAATTGGATTAAGTCTAATTGGTTTATTGGATAAGCTAGTTGCAAGGGAGAATAAGTCCCTATTTGACTAAGACTTGTATGCACCTAATTTCTAATTAAGTTAAGACTTAAATTAAATATGATTTAATCTAATTTAATTAAATTTTTAGTTGGATTAGGATCATCATTAATTAGGTTATAATTAATTTAAATTGGGTTCAAAGTATTTGACCTAATTTAATAAGAATCCTAGTTAGATTAGGATTCCATCTTCTCTTGCGCCACCTAAGAAAATCAAAGTCCACACCCACTAATTAATTCTAGATAATTTCTTTATGATTTTTATATCTAAAGAAAGTAATCTCATACCACTTATTTTAGAGATTTGAATCAGATTTAATTTGGTTCAATATAAAAATTAATTTGGTTCATTGTGGAAAGTGGTTTAGCCTATTTCTCTTTTTGAAAGAGTCCCTCTTCACAAGGACTCTTCCCTCCCTCTCTTGTGCCAACTTCTCCCATGTTTATCCTCTTTTTTGTTGCCCTTTTTGTGGTTATTTTCATGCTATCCATGAGATAAATGAGATAGGGGCGTCCAAGAGTTGGACGCCCCAAGGAATCCTTGTTAGACTAGGTCTTATGACCTAGTCTGCCATATAAAAGGAGGCCACCCCATATGCCATGATATAGAAGTCAAAAATTCATAGAAAATTGAGAGAAATACCAGAAGAGAATGAGAAAGAATTGAGAGGTTTGAGGCACCAAAATCCATGGAGGAGAGTCCTCTAACAAGAGATCAAAAGTTGATATCTTGTAGAGAAGAAAGGTAAGAGAGAATATTGTCTTCTTTTATTGGTTTTTTTCTTTTTTTTCTCTTTATTTTTGTGTTTTTATATAATAAAAATATGAGAGAGAAAGAAAGATTACATGGGTGGTTTGAGGTGCCAAAATTCTTGAAGAAAATTCTTCAATCAAGAGATCAAAGGTTGATGTCTTGTAGAGAGAAAGGTAAGAGAGAAGATTGTTTTCTCTTATTATTTTTCCTTTCATATTAATATCTCTTTGTTTTATATTTTTTTTTATATGATAAAAATTTGAAAGAGAAAGAGGGATGGTGTGGTGAATTCATGCTCCAAAGAGTTGGAGCATGGTGATCTTATTTTGGACATGATATGATCATGTTCTAATGGAAGAAGAAGAAGAAAAGAAGGTCTTTTCTTAAGGTTTCTTTTAGAACCCTTCTTCTTCATAAATCATGAGATTTTTTTATGAGAAAAATCAGATATCATAAGATCTAAAAACTAAAAAATATTCAGAGAAGAAGGTCTTCTCATATCCTAGCATAGAGATATTTTTAGGATATCAATTGTTGATGTACTGAAGGAGAAGATCTGTCTTCTCTTAGGATCCTTTTCTATTAAATATTAATTTTAATTTTAGAAAGTTTAAAAGGTTTGACTTCTCCCTTAATCCTCTTCATATTTTTTATCTCTTGAAATATCCAAGAGATTTGAAGAATATTTTTTAGATTAACCATCCGGAGGGATCTACAAGAAGCTAGTACTTCAAGTGGATCTTCGTTCGACGAACCTCCAATTTTGTTGCAGCCTCGATGGATCACCTGTAGAGGTCAGACATGTGTGTGGCTCCAAAGGCAACAAAAAAAATCAATCATGGAGTTCTCAACCCACATGAAGGTAAGAGATCTGATCTCTTCTTTTATGTAGATATGATCTAGATTTTAGATCTGAAACTATTTCAGATCTAGGGTATTGATTTGATCAATATCAAATCTTTTATTTTTTAATTTATAAATATAATATGACATATTATAGGTCCTAATTGTAGGGTTTAGTAATTTGATTTCATACATTTGTAGATTAAATTACTTAATTTACATGTTCCGCTGTGTTATATTTCCAAAAAAAATTTGAAATTCATGCATGAAACCCTGCACCTTTTCCAACAGTGGTATTAGAGCATCTAGGTTCTTTTATAACATTTTTATAATTATATTAAAATAAATTTAAAAAATAAAATAATGATCGTACGGACTGTAGGTTGTCCTGCTGTAAGGTTTACCCCTTACAATGCAAAGGTTATCCTGGTATATTGCGATCTAAAAAATTTAAAAGAGTTTAAATAAAGCTTATCATGAATATTTTAGATTAAGTCTATTTCATTTCATGAATTTTTATGTAATGTACATAGATTAAAATCAGCCTAGAACAGGATCTTGTGAAGGTTCTATTTGCTGATCGGGCCGGCTCGACCAGCAAGCCAGCTCGACCAGCATGCCAGCTCGACTGAAAAGTTGGCTGAATTATATTTTTGACTAATTTTAATTGTTAATATTTGTTAGTGAAATAAGCCGATCCATTTTTGAAATGAGTCGACCTATTTAATGAAACAATACTAGATCGTATTAAACCTTTCAAAAGTTGAAAATATTTTTCAAAATGCCGAACCTCAACCCTCAGCCATGAACTTAATTAAAAGAATTAAGTGATTGTTTAGGATCTAGGTTTGTGATTTAAAGATCCTAAGACAATTTCATAAAACATGGGTTAAAGGATAATGGGTTAGCTTTGATCAGATCATTAACTAGGTTAGACCTAGGGTTAGATTAAATATGGACTAAGTTAAGAAATTGATCAAATCTAATTAAAAGTTAATTAAAATTAGGTTATTTCTATAGATCACTTCAATAGTTATAGTTGAACAAAGTCCATATATCTAACAAATAGACACTAATTGTGGCTCAGCAGCTGAGCCCGAGTCTTTAGGCAGATCAAATCAAAACTGATAAACCAGTTGGTGTCTAAGGTAAACTTGATCGATGGTTTTTAATTGGGAGCATGCTTACCTGGTCATTTCTTATGGTGTCTAAGGCAAGCATTGACAGACCCTCCCATCGATCATACTTACCTGGCCAATGTGGTTATTCAGGCCTTGATTAGGTTGCTCATTGATTCGCGCTAACCCATGTCACATAGAAAATCAGAGAGTCTGATTTCATTCAGTGAGATTGATCTAGGTGCCCATGGACCAAATTTGATCCTAGTCCTTGTTAATGACTTGAGAAGTCAGTGGGAGGACTTGACTTGATGAAGTCAGTGAGAGCAAATTGGTCCATGTCTTTTCTATCCTTAAATCACTTATAATTTTAAATCTTCTAAAATTATTAGGTCTTTAAAATGATAAAGTTATGGAGATAACTGAGTCATAGCCTCCCATTAAGGTGTTTGATAATGAGTCCATTAACTCAATAATCATTGCAGACCCAAAGGCCTGGTGCTTGTTGACTAATGAAATTATCACTCATCATATGACGACTTGGATGTGTCTCTCTAATGGTGGTTAGGTTAGCCAACCAAAGTTGCACTTAATTATTTGTTGGTTAGATGCATCAAGTATGGTCATGTTAATGGTTGGACCTAACCGGATCCTTACAGTGGAGGCCAAAGCCTACTGATTAGGTTTCTGTGGTAAAATTAAATTACTAAAAGTTATTTGGAGAAATAATTGATTAATGAACCTACCTGTAGATGCACATAGGTTGGCCGACCAAAGTCGGGCTTGTGTGTAGTCTATGTGGATTCCAGTACCTACTAAGAAATTAAAATAATTTTTTGAATTGTAGGTAGAGGCTACCAATTTTAATAAAATAGTGGGAGAACCTTGAGACTAAAGTTCAAATCTCTAGGCTTAAAATAATTCATATACATTAGGTCATTGTTCTCTTTTCTCAAAATAAGACTAAACCTTAATTGCTCCAATCACTGTTAGACAGTGATGACTTATGGGACCCAACTTCGTTAATTAGTATCGAAAGTTGAATTTAGTTCAGCAGTACGAATGGGTTCGTATTGGGACTTCTTAGTCCAGTCAAAATAATTAGTCCAAAATTGATCCAAATCAGGCAAAAGCACAAGGTCATAGGAAGAAGCTTCCCTTGACCATAATAGGCTGAATAAGAGAAAGGAGCAAGGGTTGCTCATCAAGGATGTTATATGATAACACCTTAAAGTTTCTCTATGTAATTCCACTACCTAGGTATTAGATACCGATGATTTTATGCAATTTATTGCTAGGACTACAAGTAAGTAGAATATTTGAAAATGATGAGAAATTCTTGAATGTTAGGGATGGAAGTCTTATTCTAATCCTAACTTTAAGAATTGTAGAGCTTATTTTCAAATATTATCATTTAAAGTAATTGTTACTATTGTTCATTGTTTATAATCTTTGTTGGCCTTTTGGCTAAAGATGATCATCATTCATAAAGGAAGATTATTGTGGTATTATTATGAATAATGTTACAATAATACATGGATAATAAGAAAATAACATTTACACAGCCTGTTAAGTGTAATGTACACACCCAGATTAGATAATGTCATAAATATCTATCTTTGGCATTATAGGCTTAGTCATCTTAACAAGAACAGGATAAACGGATTAGCTTGAGAGAGAAACCTCGACATCAATGATTGTGAATCATTAATAGCCTGTGAGTCTTATCTTTTTGAAAAGATGACAAAGTCACCTTTTAATAGAAAAGGTGAAGGAGCTGATAAAGTTCTAAGTCTCATACATAGTGATGTATGTAGACCTATGAACTTAAGTGCCAGAGGAAGATATTAATATTTCATTATAGATGACCTATCTGGGCATGGATGTATCTGGCCAAATCATTTGAAATGTTCAAATGATTCAAACAATGAAAAGGATGACATATCTACGAGAAAATTGGATTCTCTCTTAGTGGATTCTTTTTCAGAACACAGTGTATCTGAAAGGAGAAGTTGAACTTTGTTAGACATGATTCAATCCACGATAGGGTTCACTAATCTGCCTGTTTCAGGATGGTGCTCTTATGTGATTACTTATTTTACTCTGAAAATATACTACGTCTGTTGTGCAGATTCTATATGAGATATGGATCGAGCATAGACCTAGACTCTCTCACCTTTGGGTTTGGAGTTGATCAGCTTATGTCAAAGGTTTGCATACAGATAAACTTGGTTCATGGTCCAATAGGTGTTTAAGGGTTACTAATTCTATCATGCTGAAGAACATAAGATGCTCATCAGTAGTAGGGCATTCCTTTTGGAAAGGAGTTCCTTAGAGAAGGAATTGATGCCTATCAAGTTGAACTTGAAAGTTTGACTGGTAGAAAATGAACCGACATAATCTAGTAAACCTACAGAACCGGATTTGATTAGATCAAACTCGGAGCCCATTAAAGTAAATGCAATGCAGTGGTCTAACTCTAAGAAGTGGCTTGGAGATATTAAATCCAAATTGAAGTCCATGGAAATCAATAGTGTATGGATACTAGATGATTCACCTGAAGGAATAAAACCCATTGGGTATGAATGGATTTTTCAAAAGGATCAGAGTAGCACAGATGGAAAGATGGAGACATATAAAGCTCGTTCGCTATTATCCCAGAGTTAGAACATACGTTTTGAACATATGTCTTTGTTATGAATAAAGAGGAACCCTACATTTACAAGTGGGCAAAATATTCTGTAGTATTATTCCTTGTGTTGTTTGTGGATAAAATTCTCTTAATCGAAAATGGCATTCCAACATTGCAAGGAATAAAGGTTTGGGTGTCATCTAATTTCTCCATGTTCAAGACTAGATATGGTATGCTCACTAATGGTAGTGAGCAGATACCAGTCTGATCTAAGTAAAAATCACTAGAAGATTGTATAGACAATCCTTAAGTATTTGGGAAATACTAAGATTCAGTGACTCAAATATGAAAATACTGACTTTAAACATGTGGATGTTTTGATTTTAGTCAGATCAAGATGACAACAAGAAAGTGTCAGATCATACCCTAATTGTAGGAGCAATCTGCTGGAAAGGTTCCAAGTAGGATACTTTAGTCTACTCAGTTAGTGATGTAAAGTATATCATAGCATATGATGCTACCATGTAAGCTATGTAATTGCTGAGCTTTATTAACAGGTTTGGAGTGGCACCCTCCATCGATGGTCCAGTCCTATTGTAGCACTAGAGCCATAAATCTGACTAAAGAATCGAAAGACTAGCATACTCTGTATTACTATCACTTTTGATTTTAGATCAGGGTGACATCGATCTTTGGAAGATCGATGAAAAAGGAGAACTTGACCGACCCATTTGCTGAGACCTCGGAACTAAAAAGTTCTACGAACTCAAGTGAAAGATAGGATATTTGATATCATTCTGATTGGCTTTAGTACAAGTAGGAGTTGTTGAAAAATATGTCCTAAAGCCAATCATCTAAGTGGTAAATAATTAGAATTAGTATATGAATTATCTAATAATAATAGTTATTTGGCAAGTTCATCATAAAAGTTCAATCTTCCTTAAATGAACTCCTAAATTATGATGAAGTCCTTAGAACTGCAATCAATCGATAAAGGAAGATTTATCAGATGGTTCTTAAACTGTTCACGATCAAATGATAAGTTATTAACAAGGATGATAACTTATCAAGTGTAGGTCGCTGTATGCCATATGCGTTGGTTGTCCTCATAACCAAGTGGTGTGGAGACACTAATATGGCATCCAAATGAGATGTAGGAGTACATCTGCATTGAACGTGACCAATGTAATACTCTACTATCAAGAGTAGTTAGCTAAGACCAATGGGTATAAGTGTTCCTCTGACCTGAGATCACCACGGTGACTTGCAAGCAACTCACTGTGCTTTGGTGCCGGACTGCCTGTATTTTTAATATAGGTTCGAAAGATTTTTGGGTACAATCAAGTACTTGTGAAGTCGATGTATGAGTCAAGATAGGATTGACCACTCTTGATTAACTTCAGGAAGAGAATGTCTCGCTGTGTTTCAATTTAGCAAAACCTAGGTCTGGGTAATCCTCGTGAGGAGTCACGGGATTTGCAAAATTTTGAGACACAATAGAGATGACTTGTATGAGTGATTGACAGCATACTCGAAGTCATCTTGAGCATTATTGATCAAAAAGATGAATTATATGGTAACCATGGGTCAGAGTTCTTAGAATGTTGCTTTGCATACATTCGATCTATCTGGACATCGGAAACCATTGCTAGATGGTTACTTCGATAGATACAGAAATTGATTCCTATGCTACCAGCTTAGGCTCAAATCTATAAAGTCATACACATAAGAGATTGTAACCTAATCAGATGGTTAATCGATGATTGAGAATCATTCAAAGGTTAAACAATCAATGTGATTGATGTTTGACCTAATGCAAGTGTTGCAGGAGGATCATTAGCAATTGAATTGCTAATTGGCTCAATCTGATTGAGCAATTAGGCTGAGATCAAGTCTAATTGAATATGATTCAATTAGAATTGATTTGGATTTAATTATATTAAGTCTAATTGATTTATTGGATAAGCCAGTTGCAAGGGAGAACAAGTCCCTGTTTGACTAGAACTTGTATGCACCTAATTCCTAATTAAGTTAGAATTTAAATTAAATATAATTTAATATAATTTAATTAGACTCTTAGTTAGACTAGGATCACTATTAATTAGGTTATAATTAATTTAAATTAGGTTCAAAGTATTTGATCTAATTTAAATAAGAATCCTAGTTAGACTAGGATTCCATCTTCTCTTGCGCCACCTAAGAAAATCAAAGCCCACACCCACTAATTAATTCCAGATAATTTTTTTATGATTTTCATATCTAAGGGAAGTAATCTCATACCATTTATTTTATAGATTTGAATCAGATTTGATCTGGTTCAATATAAAAATTAATTTGGTTTATTGTGGAAAGTGGTTTAGCCTATTTCTCTTTTTGAAAGAGTCCCTCTTCACAAGGACTCTTCCCTCCCTCTCTTGCGCCAACTTCCCCCATGTTTATCCTCCTTTTTGTTACCCCTTTTATGGTTATTTTTATGCTATCCATGAAATAAATAAGATAGGGGGCATTCAAGAGTTGGACGCCCCAAGGACTCCTTGTTAGACTAGGTCTTATGACCTAGTCTGCCATATAAAAGGAGGCCACCCCGTATGCCATGATATAGGAGTCAAAAATTTATGGAGAATTGAGAAAAATACTAGAGGAGAATGAGGAAGACCTGAGAGGTTTGAGACACCAAAATCCATGGAGGAGAGTCCTCTAACAAGAGATCAAAAGTTGATGTCTTGTAGAGAAGAAAGGTAAGAGAGAAGATTATCTTCTCTTATTGGTTTTCTTTCTTATTTTTTTTCTCTTTATTTTTGTATTTTTATGTGATAAAAATATGAGAGAGAAAAAAGATTACATGGGTGGTTTGAGGTACCAAAATCCTTGGAGAAAATTCTTCAATCAAGAGATCAAAGATTGATGTCTTGTAGAGAGAAAGGTAAGAGAGAAGATTGTCTTCTCTTATTATTTTTCCTTTCATATTAATATCTCTTTGTTTTATATTTTTTTTTATATGATAAAAATTTGAAAGAGAAAGAGGGATGGAGTGGTGAATTCATGCTCCAAAGAGTTGGAGCATGGTGATCTTATTTTGGACATGATATGATCATGTTCTGATGGAAGAAGAAGAAGAAAAGAAGGTCTTTTCTTAAGGTTTCTTTTAGAACCCTTCTTCTCCATAAATAATGAGATTTTTCTATGAGAAAAATCAGATATCATAAGATCTGAAAACTAGAAAATATCAAGAGAAGAAGGTCATCTCATGTCCTAGCATAGAGATGTTTTTAGGTTATCAATTGTTGATGTATTGAAGGAGAAGATCTGTCATCTGGTTATCAAGAAAATATTAATTTTGATTTTAGGGAGGTCAAAAGGTTTGACTTCTCCCTTATTTCTCCTCATACTCTTCATCTCTTGGAATGTCCAAGAGATTCGAAGAATATTTTTTAGATTAACCATCCGGAGGGATCTGCAAGAAGCTAGCATTTCGAGCGGATCTTCGTTCGACGAGCCTCCAATTTTGTTGCAGCTCGTGTGGATCACCTGTAGAGGTCAGATGCATGTGCGGCTCTAAAGATAATAAAAAAAATCAATCATAGAGTTCTCAACCCGCATGAAGGTAAGAGATCTGATCTCTTCTTTTATCTAGATATGATCTAGATTTTAGATCTGAAACTGTTTCAGATCTAGGGTATTGATTTGATCAATACTAAATCTTTTATTTTCTAATTTATAAATACAATATGATATGTTATAAGTCTTAATTATAAGATTTAGTAATTTGATTACATACATTTGTAGATTAAATTATTTAATTTACATGTTCCACTGCGTTATATTTCAAAAAAAATTTGAAATTCATGCATGAAATCCTGCACCTTTTCCAACAATCTGAACCAGATGAACCATAACTCGAAGAGCTCAGATTCTCTGAGACTCTCTCCAAAATTCACATCAAGAAGGAGAAGGCATGTGTTGAAACATGCCCCTTATTTTCTTGCGCGCGTGAAGAGAGGAGGGGTGCCAATAGTTGGCGCCGCATCCTTCTAGGACTCTCTCTCTTTAGGATATCTATCTAAATTTGATTTGAATAGATTTCTTATCAAGAGAACATCCTTATCTGATTTGAATGGGCATGGAATGTTTTTTTGTGCGACAAAAACTTCATGAAGGAATGGGCGTGCGCTAAAAATTATTTGCGTGGGAGATCTCATGATTTCTCTTTAGCACACAAAATTTTTTCATTCCTTTTCCACACCATTCTTACTTATTATGATAAGATATGATCTTATCTCCCAGGGGGTGTGAAGGCTTTCTGAGTGTGTGATAAAAGAAAAGAGGAAAAAAAGGGTGGCGTGCGCTAAGGGAGTAGGTCTTCTTTCTTATCGCAAAAACTCTATCCCCATGCCTCCCTCTTTTTTCTTCCTTTATCTTCCACACCAAGATCTGATAAAGATCAGATCTAAGAAGAGAAAAGAGAGAGAAGAAGAGAAGAAGAAGGATTTTTCTTCTCTTTATGGTGATCTGATTCAGATCCCATCAGATCTATATGAAAGAGCTCATGCAACGATCTCCTTCTTCGAGATCTGGAAGAAGAGATCTAGATCCAAAGATGAGAAGTGAGATCTATAAGATGCTAGGACACTGATGATCTTGGCACTCCGATCAGGTGTCTCCATGTGAATACCAGCAAAGGCTGGATGTGTGCACAGCTACGATCAAAATCCAGGACATCTGCATGATCCGAGGTATGGAGATCTGATCTCTAATTTATTTTTCTAACTATTTTTTTTTTAGATTTCAAATCATGGTTAAATGTTCACATCAAGATCTTAACTATGATTTTCAGATTAAATCTGGTACATGATTTAATTAAAAATATTTTAATTGATTTACTTCTGCTGCTTAGATGCTTAAAAAGTTTTTGAACTTCACGTATGAAATTGTAGCAGTTTTCTAACAATCTTTACAAGGCTCCAAAATAGAAACCCTCCAACGATGATCCACACGGGATAGATCAGGATCATTTCCAATTTGACGTAGTGCTGCAGCCATCTTTGCAAGTTCACTATCGATCGTCTTTCTCAAGAATGAGTTGCACCACTGCCTGTATGCCATCGAAGCCTCCACTAGGATCACACTAGAGAACTTTTCTCAAAAGATTTTACCATAAAAAATCTGACTTAGATGTTCAGCACTTGAACAATCTAAATTTTAGAACAAGCATCACATGCTTTTCGATTTTCTCTTGCCCTCCTTTCCAATTTTCTTTCTCTCTTTTCTTTGTTGTTGCTCTTTGAATTGATTTTGATGATTATAAAGCATTTGAAAGGGTTACTAATGATTTTAGCTTGAAAAATGATTTATTGTATTTCAGGGGCAAAATCATAATTTTATCAAGTTCTAATTCGGAAGCCTCAAGAGCAAGAGTAGAAGATTTGTAATCTATTAGAGGCAATTTCAATATTTTTAGATATGTATTTTGAAAGAAAATCATGTTTATAAATTTGAGTCGACTCATGTCAAAAGGAGCTGAATAGCACATTATTTTTAGCTAGCACACACAATTGAGTCGACCCCTGTGCATGAGTCGACTCCAGTGCATGAGTTAACCCTATGAGTCGACCTCTATTGTTATGCAAGCCAAAGATACAGAACTGTCAATTTCTATTCTGCACCATATGAGCTGACCCCATGAGTCAACCTCTGTGCATGAGTCGATCCCTGTGCATGAGTCGACCCTATGAGTCGACCCCTGCGATGGAAAAACTCTGCAACAGCTAGTTTTTAGCATGTTTTGGCTGCATTTAATACCCATTTAATGTGCTCCAATGGCTCTATTTCAGCCCAGATTATTTTCCACCATTATTTGAAGTTATAAAAGGTACTCAAAGGAGGAAATCAACAAAAGTTTGAAAAGGTTCTTCAAGCATTCACTTCAATCCTAAGCAAGAGCCCTCTTAAAAGTTTAAGAAGCTTTTATTTCAAGTTCACCAACCTCTCAAGAGCTCATTCAAATCTTCAACCACCTTGAAAAAAATCAGAAGAGCTTCATTCCTATTGTGTAAAGTGTATTTAAAACTTTATTTGCTCATTAAAGGAGTTACATTTGTATTTTCATGTGATTAATTGCTATACTCTATTTTGAGTTGATATTTTATTTTGAAAAGATTCTAAAATATAGAAAGATTGATCTGAACCTTGAATCGGATTGTATTGGATTAGCTTGTACCTAAAAAATAAGTGTTCTAGCTCGAAATAGCTAGAGTCGGAGGTTCCGACGTTGTATTTGGATTGAATACGGTTTAGTGGATTTGAATTCTCAAGTAGGAGCTTGGAGAGTAGATGTAAGTGCAAGGTTGACACCAAACCACTATAAATCTTTTTGTTTGTGTTGTGCTTACTTGTTCTCTTTTAAAATTTCTTTATCTTCTTATATTCTTGGATCCAACTTCTTCACCTTGCATAAATTTTACTCTCCACATTTATCTTGCTCATTATTAAATAATTCTCATAGTTGTAAGTTGATTTTTTAATTTTTTAAAAAATTTAATTCACCCCCCTCTTGGGTTGCATAACTGGGCAACAAGTGGTATCAGAGCTCGGTGCTCTAGCCCTACTTTGATTTAACCATCAAAGAGCTAAAGATCTATGGCAACTCAAGTTGGCACTTCACTAGCCGGGGGCAGTCCACAAATCGACCTCCACTTTTTAATGGGTCAAATTATACCTATTGAAAAGCTTGGATGAAAATCTTTATTCAAGCACTTGACTATGATATGTGAAGAATCATAGTAAATGGACCACACACACCCACTAAAATAATTGATGGTGTAGAATCACCAAACTCAAAAAAGAATAGGATGAGATTGATAAGAAAATGGCTCAACTAAATGCTAAAGCCATGAATGTTTTGTATTGTGCTCTAGATGCTAATGAATTTAATCATATTTCAACATGCATGTCAGCTAAGAAAATATGAGATAGATTAGAAGTAACTCATGAAGGAACTAATTAAGTGAAGGAATCAAAAATTAACATGCTTGTGCATAAATATGAACTTTTTAAAATGGGGCATGATGAATCAATAATTGAGATATTTACTCATTTTATTGATATTATTAATGATCTAAAAAGTCTTGGTAAGTCTTATTCTAACAATGATCTTGTGAGAAAGATTCTTAGGTCTTTACCAAGAACTTGGGAGGCCAAAGTGACCGCAATCCAAGAAGTTAAAGATCTGAATATCCTACCCTAGGAGGAGCTTCTAGGATCGCTGATAACACATGAGCTAAGCATAAAATAACATCAAGAAGAAGATGATAAAAAGAAGAGGATAATCACCCTCAAATCCACTACTCAACCTGATGAAGAATCTGATGATACAGAAAATGAAGAGTAGGATGAAGAAATGGCTCTCATTACTAGAAGGTTTAAGAAGTTCTTGAAAAAAAGAAGATAAGGAATGAGGAAGAGGCCACCTACAAAAGGAGAACATAGCAAAGAGAAGGATAAGGAGCAACTTTTTATATGTTATGAATGAAAAAAATTGGGATACTTTAAGTCTGAATGCCCACAACTGAAGAAGGATCCTAAGAAGTACAAGAAGAAGGCCATGATGGCTATATGGAGCAGAAGTAATGAGTCAAGTTTCGAAGAAAAAGACTCAAATGAACAAGCCAACTTGTGCCTTATGGCACATAAAAATGAGGTAAATACTGAAACTCCTATTGACTTTACCTTTGAAGAACTTCATGAAGCATTTTATGATCTAATTGATGAACTAAAGAAGTTAGAGGTAAAGAATAAAGAATTAAAATCAAAGAATCAATTTTTACTAAAAAAAAAAAGAATATTTCAAATGAAAAATCAATCCTGTCTCAAAAAAATTTGAACTTAAAAATTGAGATTGCCAAGTTAAAATTAATGGTTGAGAAGTTCACTTTGAGTTCAAATAAGCTTCACATGATACTTAACAATCAAAAGACTATTTATGATAAAGTCGGTCTTGGATATAACCCTTTAAAGAAACAAAAATTTTTGAAAAACATCTTTGTAAACTCATCATACAATAAGTTTTCAAATATAACTTACTTTAAATGTGGTAGAATAGGATACAAATCCTATTCATATTTTTCTAACAAATCTGAAAATTTTAATATAAAAAAAATGTGGGTTCCAAAAGAAATCATTATGACTAACCAAAAAGGATCCAAAAAAACTTGGGTACCTAAAATCAAAACTTAATTCTTGTGTATAGGTGTGTCTTGCATCCTGTTGGTGCAGAATTTCGTCGAAGTTGGAGAAGCTGGAGTCGGGATGACCGCTGCCGCCATCAGGACCTGCAAGGGAAGTCTAAATCAAAGTTGGGGGTGCTCCGGCAAGACCCTCTGAGCTCAAGTCAGTACTCTGCTTCAATAGAAATGGAGTGCTCGAGGGAAAATTTTAGCAGAGTTTTGAGATAGAGTTCAAAGCTTAAAGAAGAACGTATTTGAGGGTCCTTATTTATAGACGGAGATGTAATCGATTGACAGCGATATCTGTAACCACCTGGTCATGGGCTGTTCAGAGCCGTCTGGAGTTTGTTATGGAAAGTAATGGTGTCAGGGGTCATTCAGGGCCACGTGGAGTTGGTTACAGAGAGTGGAGTGGTGGCCGTTGTCGCAACTTGCCCGAGAGTAGTGGAGCCATGTGGAATCCGTTGCAGAGAGTGGAGCAGGGTAGCGGCCCTCATCGTGGCTTGCCAGAGAGTGGTGGAGCCACATGGAATCCGTTACAGAGAGTGGAGCAGGGTAGCGGCCCTCATTGTGGCTTGTCGAAGAGTGGTGGAGCTACATGGAATCCATTGTAGAGAGTGGAGCAGGGTAGCGGCCCTCGTCGTGGCTTGCCAGAGAGTTCGGATCTGTTAGCTGAAGCTCGGCTTGATGGAGCAGAATGGCTCTCTATCTCATCGATCCAGGAGAAGCTCGAATATTTTTGAGGTTGCTGATGAGTCTACTATTGTCGGAGGCCTTGAACGCTAAGGCTACGGTGAGAACCATCTACTGTAGAGATTCGGATGAAGACTTTCAGTTGGCGAAGTCTGATAGGAGCCCAATTGCTAGGGAAGTCTATCTGGGATTTGCTTGGTGTGGAAGCTCGTCTGAAGATTATCCACCGAAGAAGTCTGATTTTATGAGGAACTTGGCGGAAGGTCGGTCGGTGGTGGACTTCAGATGGTGTTGGGGAGGCTCGTCTGCTGGAGGAGTCTGAGGGATCCGAAGGTGATCGGTCGTTGTAGAAATCCAGCTGCTGGAGCCCATCCGTTGCGAAAGCTCATCCGAAATCCATCCGCTGTGGAAGCTCAGACGGAGTCTGATTCTTGTGGGAGGTCGAAAGGAGGCCGCTTATTGTTGGAGCTCAATCGAAGATCGGCTGTCGTGGGAGCTCGGAGTAACGACCTGGTTGGTGGATCCTGCCCCATGGTAGAAGCTCGTTTGGGATCCGGCTACGAAGAAGCTCGGCTGAAGTCTACCTGTAATAGAAGTTCGAAAGAAATTTGTTTATAGTAGAAGCTCGAATAAAATTTGCTTACAGTAGATATCCAGAGTAGACCGCCCGTCGTAGGTGTTCGGAGTAGACCGCTCGCTGTAGGAGTTTGGAGTAGACTGCTCGTAGTAGGAGTTCGGAGTAAACTGCTCGTAGTAGAAGTTTGGAGTAGACTGCCCATAGTAGGAGTTCGGAGTAAACTGCTCGTAGTAGAAGTTCGGAGTAGACCGCCCATAGTAGAAGTTCGGCTCTTACAGGAGCCCGATTGGAATCCTAAAAGCGGTCGACCGCCGTAGAAACTTGGATGGAGCTGATTATTGTAGAAATCTCATTGTCGAAGAAGCTTGGATATTGGCGAAGTCTGAAAGAAGTTTGGAGAATAGTTGATCACTATAGAAGGTCGGCTGATGGTGAGGCCCAGAGAGCTTTTGGGGCGGCCCGGTAGACAAATGCAGAAATTCACTATCGGAGAAGTTCGGACGGTCGAGGGGGTTTGGAGAGACACCACACACAAGGTCAGAAATCGGAAGAGCCCTGGAAGGGTCGATCTTTTACAAACTTTAGCTGGGGGGTATTTTATATCCAACACCAGTCCCTTTACTTCTGAGTTCGGGTTCCGAATGAAGGAAGTACAGAGAAATTCTCACGATCGAAGTTGCTTCCCTCGATTTTCACACTCGGTGGTTGCCAGATATTTGGACGTTCGGCGTGCTGGTACTAGAGCCTTTTCGAAAAAGATTTCCTCTTTTTGGAATTTCCACTGGAGCATGGCTCTAGGTACGGCATAATAATGACTTTGTCAGCTGCCAGCCATTTCCAACAATCTGTCAAGGTGAGTGGGACACGTGGTGAGTGCAAGCCAGCCAGAGGAGACCGCAATCATTATTGCGTCGGATCCCAGGGTCTATTTAAACACGTTCTCCTCCTTCAGGGGTTTCACTTTTTCTGAGAGAATCCCTCGGTTCCCCTCCTCTTCCTCAAGAGCTCCAGCTTCCTCTAGCATCCTTCTCGACCTTAGGCATCCTTCGGGTCGACTTCCATCGTCCTTGCCATCTTCCTGCACTCCTGGGGCCGATCTAGGTTAGTTTCGAAACTTCTTGTCCTTTTCCTGTCCTTTCTTCTTCGTATTCTGTTCGTTTAGCTTCCTCGAGGGCTTGTTTGCTATTTTTTCTGATTTTTCTGAAATTTTGTGGCTTCCATTTGATCCAAAATATCTTCTGATATCTTCTCTTCTAGCAGTTCTAGGAGTTCGTCAGTCCCAGTTTCCCAAAGTCCTTGTACCGTAGATGAGCCCGTAGCTAGGACCGAACCTTGTCTGGCCTTTGCACCGGACACCATCCCTGGCTCTTTGACTCTGGATGAACTCTCAGTGATAAGGATTCAGTATGGAGTTCCTCCAGAGTACGAGCTGGAGCTTCCCGGGCCAACTGATCGGGCTAGCGCCCCTCCTCCCAGCTGCTTCTGTATGTACCAGGAGGCCTTCCGTGTCGGACTTCGGCTTCCATTGCCATCCTTTGTCGTAGCTCTCTTTCATTTTCTGAACATTTCTATAGTTTCCGTCGTGCCGAACTCCTTTAGGTTTTTAATAGGGTTTCTTTCTCTTTGTAGTTTAGCTGAAGTTCGACCGACTCTTTCTTTGTTTAGAAATTTCTACACCTTCAAGCATCATCCTTCGACAAAGGACTGGTGGTACTTCTCCCCTCAGTTTGGTAGAAAGGGGTTGCTGAAAGGTGCCTCTTTTTCTATCCACAACTAGAAGGAGAGGTTCGTCTATGTCCGATGCCCGACCTTGGAGCTAGGATTACCCCCTTGGGGCTCTCTGAGGGATTCCATCCACCGGGCTTCTAGCCTAGAAAGGGATGACCTCGAAGCCTCCAAAAAGCTCGAGGCCTATCGAGCCCCCCTCCTCCCCGAACTTCTGAAGGAACAACTTTTGTTCAATGTTGGCCTGAGTCCTCTTAACCCTATCGATATCATTTTTTTTTTTGCTTCCCCTTTTACTTATTCCATCTCTGAGCTGTGTTGATCTTCTTTTATCGCAGATATGGATGCAAGCGTGGCTTGGAGGTTAGCCCAGGGTCTCAAGACCCACAAGAGAAAAGATGCCTTGACTTCGAGGTCGGTGAAGAAAGCCAGGACAGAAGGGACAAGCTCGACCATGCCAGTTCCGGTGGTCATCATCGTCGAAGTCCCTTCCGACGTCGAACCCGAAGTCCCCCGAGCCCTTCCTCTAGCGCCAATTCTGTTGGTGCAGAATTTCACCAAAGTCGGAGAAGCTGGAGTCGGGATGACCGCGGCCGCCGTCGGGACCTGCAAGGGAAGTCTAAACTGGAGTTGGGGGTGCTCCGGCAAGACCCTCCGATGCTCAAGTCAGTACTCTGCTTCAACAGAAATGGAGTGCTCGAGGAAAAATTTTAGCAAAGTTTTGAGTTAGAGTTCAGAGCTTAGAGAAGAACATATCTGAGGGTCCTTATTTATAAATGGAGAGCGTAACTGATTGACAGCGATGTCTGTAACCACCTGGTCGTGGGCTGTTCAGAGCCGCCTGGAGTATGTTACGGAAAGTAGTAGCGTCAGGGATCGTTCAGGGCCACGTGGAGTTGGTTACGGAGAGTGGATTGGTGGCCGTTGTCGCGACTTGCCAGAGTAGTGGAGCCATGCAGAATCTGTTGCAAAGAGTGGAGCAAGGTAGCGGCCCTCATCGTGGCTTGCCAGAGAGTGGTGGAGCCGCGTGGAATCCATTGCAGAGAGTGTAGGGTAGCGGCCCTCGTCGTGGCTTGCCAGAGAGTGGTGGAGCTGTATGGAATCCATTGCAAAGAGTGGAGCAGGGTAGCGGCCCTCATCGTGGCTTGCCAGAGAGTTCGGATCTGTCAGTTGAAGCTTGGCTTGATGGAGCGGAATGGCTCTCTGTCTCGTCGATCCAAGAGAAGCTCAGATGTTTCCCAAGTTGCTGATGAGTCTACTATTGTCGGAGGCCTTGGGCGCTGAGGCTACAGGTGAGAACCATCTGCTGTAGAGACTCAGATGAAGACTTTCAGTTGGCGAAGTTCGATAGGAGCCCAATTGCTAGGGAAGTCCGTCTGGAATTTGCCTGGTGTGGAAGCTCGTCTGAAGATTATCCGCCGAAGAAGTCTGGTTTCATGAGGAACTTGGCAGAAGGTCGGCCAGTGGTGGACTTCAGATGGCATTGGGGAGGCTCGTCTACTGGAGGAGTCTGAGGGATCCGAAGGCGATCGGCCGTTGTAGAAATTCAGCTGCTGGAGTCCATCCGTTGCGAAAGCTCGTCCGAAATCCATCCGCTGTGGAAGCTCGGACTCCGTCCGATTCTTGTGGGAGGCCGAAAGGAGGCCGCTTATTGTTGGAGCTCGATCGAATATCGACTGTCATGGGAGCTCGGAGTAACGACCTGGTCGGTGGATCCTGTCCCATGGTAGAAGCTCGTCTGGGATCCGGCTACGAAGAAGCTCAGCTGAAGTCTACCTGTAATGAAAGTTTGAAAAAAATTTGTTTACAGTAGAAGCTCAAATAGAATTTGCTTACAGTAGATATCCAAAGTAGATCGCCCGTCGTAGGAGTTTGGAGTAGACCGCTCGCCGTAGGAGTTCGAAGTAGACTGCTCGTAGTAGGAGTTCGGAGTAAACTGCTCGTAGTAGAAGTTCGGAGTAGACCGCCCGTAGTAGGAGTTCAGAGTAAACTGCTCGTAGTAGAAGTTCGGAGTAGACCACCCGTAGTAGAAGTTCGGCTCTCATAATAGCCCGATTGAAATCCTGAAGATGGTCGACCACCGTAAAAATTTGGATGGAGTCTGATTACTGTAGAAATCTCGTTGTCGAAAAAGCTCGGATATTGGCGAAGTCCGGAAGAAGTTTGGAGAATAGTTGATCACTGTAGAAGGTCGGCTGGTGGTGAGGCCTAGAGAGCTTTTGGGGCGGCCTGGTAGACGAATGCAGAAGTTCACTATCGGAGAAGTCCGGACGGTCGAGGGGGTTTGGAGAGACGCCACACACAAGGTCGGAAGCCGGAAGAGCCCTGGAAGGGTCGGTTTTTTACAAACTTCGGACGGGGGATATTTTATATCCAACACATCCCAAGGAGCAAATCGGAGATGGTATCTTGATAGTGGGTGCTCAAGACACATGACTGATGATGAATCTCAATTCATCACACTTGATGCTAAAAATAGAGGGATGATCACCTTCGGAGATAATGGCAAAAGAAAGATCATCGGTATAGGTAACATTAGTATCACTCCCTCCAAGTATATTGAAAATATTTTATTAGTAGATGATTTAAAATATAATTTATTAAGCATCAGTCAGTTTTGTGATAAAAGATACAAAGTCATTTTTGAATCTTCAGTTTACATTGTAACTAGTCCTATTAATGAAGGCATTAAATTTGTTGGGTATAGACATGGTAATATTTATATGGTAGATTTGAATGATCTTTCCAAAATAAATGTGCAATGCCTAGTAGCCTTGAATGCCAAGATTAATGAGACTAGTTGGCTTTGGCATCGTAGGCTTGCACATATTAGCATGCATTCACTCTCAAAACTTATTAAAAAGAAATTGGTTATCGGCTTACCCTAACTGAATTTTGAAAAAGATAGAATTTATGATGCATGCCAAATGGATAAACAAACATGAGTCTCATTCAAATCTAAAAATATCGTTTCAACTTCTAGGCCATTAGAATTATTGCACATGGATTTATTTGGACCCACTAGAACTACTAGTCTAGGTGAAAAATGATATGGTTTTGTGATTATTGATGATTTCTCTCGTTTTACATGGGTCTTCTTTTTGGCACATAAGGATGAAATTTTTTATATTTTCTCAAAATTTTATCGAAAAGTTACAAATAAAAAATATTTTTTAATTCAAAATATTCGAAGTGATCATGGAACCGAATTTAAAAATTAAAATTTTGAAAAATTTTGTGATGAAAAAGATATTGACCACAACTTTTCAGCACCTAGGATACCCCAACAAAATGGGGTAGTAGAAAGAAAAAATAGAACCCTTGAAGAAATAGCCCTTATCATGCTATGTGAAAGCAACCTTTCAAGATATTTTTAAGCGAAAGCAATTAACACAGCATGTTACATATTAAATCGGGCTTTAATTAGATCAATTTTAAAGAAAATCTCTTATGAGCTTTGGAAAGAAAGAAAACCAAACATTGCATATTTTCATATTTTTGGTTGTCGATATTTTGTTTTGAACAATGGTAAAGAAAGACTAGAAAAATTTGATGCTAAATTCGATGAAGTAATTTTTCTTGGTTACTCCTCTTCTAGCAAAGCTTTTAGAGTTTTCAACAAAAGAACTTTAATAGTAGAGGAGTCAATACATGTTGTTTTTGATGAAACTAACGATCTTCCTTCAAGAAAGAATGAAGGTATTGATGATGCAGATCCTCTTATAGAAGGAATAAAGGAGATCACTCTAAAAGACTCAACCATTCAAGATGATGAAGAACATGAAGACAAACAGGATGAGGAAGGTGAAAAATAATAAGAACAATCTCTAGGTACAAATGATCTACCCAAAGAATGGAGGTATGATCACAATCACCCCAAGAAACTAATCATTGGTGATCCTACACATAGTGTAAGAACTCGCTCTTCACTTAGAAAATCATTCAATCATTTTGCTTTTGTCTCTCATCTTGAACCTAAAACCATAGATGAAGCTAAAAAAGATTATAATTGGATAAATGCAATGTAAGAACTTAATCAATTTGAAAGAAATAATGTATGGACTTTAGTTTTAAGACCTAAAAATTATTCAATAATTGGCACAAAATGGATATATAGGAATAAATTGGATGAACATGAGAATGTGATAAGAAATAAAGCGAGATTAGTTGCAAAAGATTATAATCAAGAAGAAAAAAATAATTTTGATGAGATCTTTGCACCTGTTGCTAGATTAGAAGCAATTAGACTTCTACTTGTATATGCTTGCTTTATAAATTTTAAATTATTTCAAATGGAGGTCAAAGCTTTCTAAATGGATATATTGCTGAAGAAATTTATGTAGAACAACCTTCAGATTTTAAAAATTATGCTTTTTCTAATCATATTTTTAAATTAAACAAAGCATTATATGGTTTGAAACAAGCACCTAGGGCTTGGTATGAAAGGCTAAGCAAATTTTTACTTAATAATAGTTTTTCAAGAGAAAATATAGACACAATTATTTTCATTAAAAAAAATTAAAATGATATATTAGTTATACAAATATATGTTAATGACATTATTTTTGGATCTACTAATGAAATTCTTTGTCACGATTTTGTTAAGCTCATTCAGGGGGAGTTCGAGATGAGCATGATGGGAGAACTTACATTCTTCCTCAGACTCCAAATCAAACAAACAAAGGAAGAAATCTCTATCATCCAAAGCAAGTACACTAGAGAACTACTCAAAAGATTTGGAATGGAGAACTCCAAAGCAATTGGTACATCTATGAACCCATCATGTAAGCTTGACAAGGATGAAGGAGGTAAAAATGTAGACTTAAAATTTTATAGAAGCATGATTGATTCTTTATTGTATTTAACTGCTAGTAGACCAGATATTATGTTTAGTATTTATCTTTGTGCTCGCTTTCAATCAAATCCGAAAGAATCTCACTTGAATGCAGTTAAAAGAATCCTTAGATATTTAAATGGTACACAAACTCTAGGACTATAGTATTCTAAGGACTCATCAATTGACTTGATAGGATATTCAGATGCTGATTTTACTGGATGTAAATTAGATAAAAAAAGTACTAGTAGAACTTGCCAAGTTTTTGGAGTTAACTTAATCTCTTGGTTTAGCAAGAAGCAAAACTCGATAGCACTGTCTACGGTCGAGGCCGAATATATTGCAGCTGGAAGTTGTTATGCTCAAATCTTATGGATTAAGCAACAACTTGAAAATTTTGACATCAAACTCAATGAAACTCCCATAAGATGTGATAACACCAGTACTATAAATCTAACTAAAAATCTAATTCCGCATTCTAGATCAAAACATATTGAAATAAGGCATTATTTTATAAAAGAACATGTCCAAAATAAAGATATAATTCTTGATTATGTTTGTACTGAAAAATAATTGGCTGACATCTTTACCAAGGCCTTAAGTGAAGATAGATTTTATGAAATTAAGAGAGAACTAAGAATCCTTGATCCATCAGCTTAAGTATCTCTCTGATTCCAAATTCTTAATGCCAAAAATTTATTGAACCAAATCTATTGAGCTCAATTTTTATTTTTCTTAAGAGCTCAAAAACTCAAAACTATCATTCACATGATCAATATTTGGGTAAACATCCTTCTCTCAGAGTTTCAAATTTTTTTGAAATTGTTCCATCATTCTTTTAAATTTTTTTATGCCATGAGTCGACCCCCAGGGTCGTCCCTAAGGTAATCTTGTAATTTTGTCAAAATCCTTCGGGCACTCTCTTCTTATTGGAAATTTTTTCTTTGAGCCAACTCAGCCCTTCGTCTTCTTCCTCCCACCGAACCAAAAGCTCTCTATCTCTTCTCCCTCAAACCAAAGATTTCTCTCAGATATCTCCTCCCATCGATTTTCACTCTTCAAATCGCCTATTTAGGAACCAAGTTCCTCTCCTCTTCCTTCTTCATTTGGGGTGGTTCCAGCTTGCCCTAGATTTTACCCATCTTCTCCAAATCAGCACATCACCTCTCCAAAATCTTTGCCTTTCCACTAGAATCTTTTCCTCTCTCCCTCTCATTTAGTCTCCAAAGCTCTGTGCAAGTCCTTCTTGTGTAAATGGCTCCCAAAATGAAGCTTCCATAGAGGAGAAAATCTGTTCGCGGGTTGGAAGAGACTGTGCATAGAAAGAGATTAGCAGCGAGCCCTCTCTTGCTCCAATCCCTGCTCCAAGTCCTGCTTCAGCTTCCACTCAGTCCCCAATCAGCCCAAGCAAGGTATCTTTCTCTAATCGAAAAGTGAAACCCGAGAAAAATATTGATTTTAAATTTTTTGAAAAAGAAGAGTTCACTATTGGATCGAAGATTAAGTATCAAGAATGGAAATTTTACTGCTCTTTAAAGGAAAATACTTATGTCAATCTAGTCAGGAAATTTTACTTAAATTTGAGCTATAGTAATAGAACAGTGAAATCTACAGTAAAAGGTGTTGATATTATTCTTGATCCAGCACATTTGGGACAGATGCTGTATTTACCTTATGAAGGCTATACCAATATGGAGCTCCTTATTAAAGAAGAAGAAATTAATGTTATCTTAGGGAGAACCTATACTGGAAGTCTAAATAAATTAGAAGCAAAAATTTTTTCTATTGAGATGAGACTATTACATCACTTGGTAACCAAACTGTTGTCCCTAGGAGTGATAGACACGACCTTCTATCTGGTAGGGATATTTGCATTATATACCATGTGATCACCCAAACCCCCTTGAACCTTCCAGCATTGATGTTTGAGGCCATGAGGAAAACCCTGAACAGGTCCAAGGCTCACTTGCTTTTTGGGATGGCACTCATCTTAATTTTTAAAAGGTTCGAAATCAGTTTTGAAGAGGAGGTAGTTGCTAGACTATCCCATTCTAACACCATCAACCACCACACACTGCATCGCATAGGTTTCTCTAAGATTGATGGCGGTTGGACAAAGGGTGTTGAGAAGAGAGCGGAGGATAGAGCAGAGGAGGAGGGACCATCTTCACCTCTTCGTGATCACAGAGCATCCCCAGATATTCAGTTCATATCTGATTATGAGGCTGGTCCTTCAGAGTCTGTGAGGAGGCATGCTTCAGTTTCACAATCAGAGAGCAGGGCACATCCTTCAGAGTTCAGACTAGCAGATGATCAGATTGAGATGATGTCCCAACATGTTGCCTCCATTCTATCTCAGTAGTTTGCCACTTCAGTCTTTGTACAGAAATCTGAAGCAAAAATTTAGTGCAGGGGCAAAATGGTAATTTTAAAACTTTTTTAAAATTACTATTTTACAGCAAAATTATTAATTAATCTCATTAATTAATACTAATTAACCCTACACTAGGATCTAAATATGATACAACAGCATGCATTTAAATTTGAAATTCAAATTTGAATCAGTAAACATTTTACAGTACTATGTTCAGAACACATCACCTTTTGCGGGTAGTCGATCACCGCAATCTGATTACCGTCGGGGGGCTCTAATCATCACGTCACAGCTACACAAATGTCTGGCCTCTGCGGATCATCCACACGAAGCTCCCATCTGATCAGCTCCTCACGAATGCTAGTTCATGATTTCACCCTTTTGATGGCAGATGTTGATCGAACTCCTTCGATCGATGTGTGCTGACTTCTCAGATACTCTGAATTATCTGCACAGTTGCTTGAGAGGCTGATGGATCTCTCCGTAAAATTTGGTGGACTCACGACACTCGTGGCACACCTATCTCACTTCCCGAACCCTAGGTAGAAACCCTAGGGTACACACCAAAAACCCTGCGCCCAATTTTCTCTCTTTTCTTTCTTTTTCTCTCGGAAGGTTTTGGACCTTCACCTTATGCAGAAGCCTTCCTCACACCCCAAAGTTTCTCTCCTAAAATTTCTATGCACGTCCCACCTTTCTCCTCTTTTTAAAATAACATCGAACGTGTCTTATCCGCGTGAGAGGATAAAGACAAGAGGTTACACATTTGAATTCAAATCAAATTTGAATTCAAACGAAAACCAACTTATCCCTATCCTTTTGGGCGTGAGAAGAGAAGGGGTGTGGCTCTTTGTGTGTGGAAAATATTTCATGAGAAACCTTTTCTCGTGTAAGTAATGTGGCGCACAAAATGGATAAGGATGAAAGGGCAAGTGATAAGTTATCCATTCAAATTCAAACATGCTTTGAATTTGAATGGCTAACTAATTATTTTATCCATCCATATGGTGCACAAATGAGGGTGTGGGGAAGGATTTTGCGTGAGAAAAATTTCACGAGAAGTTTCTTCTCGTGAATTCAAATGGGTGCAAGGAAGTTGGGTATCGCAGGGAATTTAAAACAAGGTGGTTTGATTCAAATTGAGCCAACCTAGTTTAAAATAGGTTAAGCACAATTAGACCAAATTAAACCCAACATAATTAGGCTTAATTAGGCTCAATAAAATCTTAATCAAATCAGGAATTAACTAAATCTAACCCCTGATCAAATCAGGGACTAAACCACCTTAGCGATTAGGTCAACATTTAACCTAATCGGGTCAATCCAAACTGAATCCAATTCAATTGGACTTGATCCAAAAATAATTACTCAATCAAATTGAGTTAATTAGTGATTAAATCACTAATTAAACCTCTCATAAATATTGAGTTCAAATCCAATGGGCAATCAGGCATCAGAGACCATCGATATGAAACCCTGATCAAAGAGTTCAAATTTCAAAATCAAAATTTGAAATTCAAAATTTTGACCCCGGTACCCAAAATGTGTGAAACTCATGATTAGAGAATCCTAATTCTCAATCATAGAGTCCCAGATAGATAAGACTCATAATCAGCCATCAGATCAGAAAAGAACCTCTAATGTGTGTGACCCCGCAGGTTCGAACCTAAACCGGTAGCACAGGAACCAATTCCTGTACTAATCGAAGTGACCATCTAGCAATGGTACCCGACAATCGGATAGATCGAATAATCGCAATCGCAACATTCAGAACCTACGTGAATATGGTTACCGTATAATTCATCCCTTTTGACCCTTGTGTTTAGGACGACTCAGGGTTAAACTATCAACCCTGATGATATCATCCGAATCGTGCTCAACTCAATTAGTCCTGTGACTCCTCACTAGGACTACCCTGGCCAAGGTTTTGCTAAATTGAAACATGACTGTATACAGCTCCTAAACTGGAGTGGTCAATCCCATCTTGACACACGCACCGACAAGTCAAGTACTTGACTACACCCAGCAACCTTCCATCACTGAATTAGAAATTCAGGTAGTCCAGTGCCTAAGTGCAGTGAGTTGCTTGCAAGTCACCGTGGCGGTCTCAGGTCGGAGGGACATTTATACCCATATCCCATCGGAGCAAATCTTGACAGCAGAAATAGCTCCGGAGTTGGTCACGTTCAGTGCAGATGTACCATTACATCTCACTTGTATGCCATACCAGTGTCTCCACACTCTTTGGTTATGAGGACAACCAACCCATATGGCACACAACGACCTATGCTCGATAAACATTATCATCCTTGGTAACAACGTATCATTTGGTCGCGAACATGTTTAAGGACTAAGCGACAAATCCTCCTTTGTCGAGTCTAAATAGTCCTAAGGACTTCACCACAACACAGGAGTTCATTAGAAGATGAAACATTTGTGATGAAAAAATACCAAAATAACTTTTATTTATTTATAATTCATGTACTAATACAAAAAGGAGCACAACCGTCAACAGACTGATGATTGGCTTTGGGACACTATTCCCAACAATCTCCCACTTGGCCTAAAGCCTATCGGTGCAATATCTAATACCCATCTTCGACTTGTAGTCGTTGAACTCCTTCACCGCAATGGCTTTAGTGAATGGGTCGGCCAGGTTCTCCTTCCCATCGATCTTCTGAAGGTCGACGTCACCTTGATCCACGATCTCCCGGATGAGATGGTAGCGGCGCAGAATATGCTTCGTCCGCTGGTGTGCCTTTGGTTCCTTCGCCTGAGCAATGGCTCCAGAGCTGTCGTAGTAGAGCAAAACTGGACCAACAAGGGAGGGTGCTACTCCGAGCTCGGTGATGAATTTTCTCAGCCACACCGCTTCTTTGGCAGCATCTGATGCAGCAATATACTCTGCCTCGCATACTGAATCAGCCACAGTGTGCTGCTTGGAACTCTTCCAGCAGACAGCCCCACCATTAAGGGTAAAAATAAATCCTGACACACTCTTGCTATCATCACGATCAGACTGGAAACTAGAGTCTGTAAACCCTATAAGTCTCAAGTCCGATTCACCATATATAAGCCACTGGTCCTTAGTATTTCTTAAATACTTCAGGATGGTTTTAACAACCTTCCAGTGATTCTCTCCTGGATCAGATTGGTATCTACTCACTACCCCTAGTGAGTATGCCACATCTGATCGTGTACATGTCATGGCGTACATGATAGATCCCACTACCGAAGCATATGAAATCCTACCCATACGCTCTCTCTCTTGAGGTGTTGTCGGACAATCCCTCTTCGAGAGAGAAATTCCATGGCCTATCGGTAGATAGCCTTTCTTAGAATTTTTCATGCTGAACCTTTTCAGCATAGTATCAATGTACGTGGACTGGGATAAGCCAAGCAACTTTTTGGATCTATCCCTATAGATCCTCATCCCTAGGATGTAGGAAGCTTCTCCCAGATTCTTCATGGAGAACTGTGACGATAGCCAAATCTTTATTCCCTGTAATGCAGGGACATCATTCCCGATTAAGAGAATATCATCCACATACAATACAAGAAATACTACTACTGGACCATTAGCCCACTTATAAATGCAGGGCTCTTCTCCGTTCTTAACGAAGCCATACGTTTTGATCGTCCTATCAAAACGTATGTTCCAACTCCGAGATGCCTGCTTAAGTCCATAAATGGACCTCTGTAGCTTGCACACCTTAGACTCATCTGTGGATGTGAACCCTTCAGGTTGTATCATATACACCTCTTCATCCAGCTCTCCGTTTAGGAAAGCTGTCTTCACATCCATCTGTCAGATTTCATAGTCCAGATGGGCAGCTATCGCAAGCATAATCCGAATGGATTTAAGCATTACCACAGGAGAAAACATCTCGTCATAGTCTATACCATAACGTTGACGATATCCCTTGGCAACCAGACGGGCTTTATAGGTCTCCACCTTTCCGTCTGCGCCCCTCTTCCTTTTGAAGACCCACTTACACCCTATGGGTTTTACTCCTTCGGGTGGGTCAACCAATGTCCACACATCGTTGACCTTCATGGACTCTATTTCGGATTTCATGGCCTCTAGCCATTTCTCAGAGTCAGGTCTCTGCATTGCATCCATGTAGGTGATCGGATCCTCATCATTTTCATCAAGTTCGACAGGATCACCATCCCGGACCAAGAAACCATAGTATCTGTCCGGTTGATGTGGTACTCTACCAGACCGCCTTAAGGGTGCATAATCAATGGGCTTCGGATATGATCTAATCAAATCCGGTTCAGGTTCAGTAATATGTGTCGGTTTTTCCACCTGTCGAACTTCATCAAGTTCGACTTTAGAGGCAACAGTTCCTTCACTAAGGAACTCCTTTTCTAAAAAGATTGCCTTAAGGCTGACAAACGTCTTTTGCTCATCAGCAAGGTAGAAATAATACCCTTTGGTCTCTTTTGGGTACCCTATAAAATTATACTTGTCAGACCTAGGTCCAAGCTTATCTGTAATTAAATGTTTAACATAAGCCGGACACCCCCAAACCCTAAGGTGCGAGAGTACTGGCTTACGTCCTATCCATATCTCATATGGCATTTTGGCTACAGACTTACTCGAAACTCTATTTAGAAGGTAACAAGTCGATTCGAGCGCATATCCCCAGACGGAGATCGGCAGACCAGCAAACCCCATCATGGATCGAACCATGTCTAACAGGGTCCGATTCCTCCTTTCAGACACACCATTATGCTGTGGTGTTCCAGGAGGAGTCCACTGAGAGAGAATTCCATTCTCCCCTAGATACGTCAGAAACTCATTGGAAAGGTATTCACCTCCTCGATCAGATTGAAGAGTTTTAATATACTTTCCAGTTTGTTTTTCTACCTCATTTCGGAATAGTTTGAACATTTCAAATGATTCCGACTTATGCTTCATTAAATAGACATACCCATACCTAGATAGGTCGTCTGTGAAGGTTATGAAGTAGAAAAATCCACCTCTTGCACTTGAGCTTATGGGTCCACATACATCAGAATGTACCAGACCTAAGAGTTCACTGGCTCGCTCACCTTTTCCAGTAAAAGGTGACTTGGTCATCTTCTCAAGAAGACAGGACTCACAGGTTGGAAGTGATTCACAATCACTAACTTCAAGAATTCCTTCTTGAGCCAACCTATTTATCCTGTTCTTATTGATATGACCTAGCCTACAGTGCCAAAGGTAGACTTCTGACACATTATCTATTCTAGAGCGTTTACCGAATTTTTGAACCACATTAACAGGCTGTGATAGTAAGTAAATTCTATTATTTAATTATCCAACAAATATTGTAACATCATTCAAAATGATATTGCAAATATTTCTTTTTTAAAAAAATCATAACCGTACATGGCCAAAAGGCCTACAGAAATAATATTTAATAAAAAACTTGGACAATAGTGACATTCACTCAGAATTACATTACGAGAATTGATTACAAGACTCATGATTCCTAAAGCTAGAACTGGAACTTTGCTTCCATCTCCAACATTCAGGAACCTCTCGCCTTCATCAAATCTCCTACTGACCTGCAGACCCTGCATCGAATTACAAATATGATAAGGGCTTTCGGTATCCAATACCCAGGCAGTAGTATCACAAATCAAAAAGTTGCAAGGAGTTATCATATAATTACCTTGCTTCTTCTTTGGCCTGTTCGGGTCCAGGGAGGCAATGTATTGAGGACAGTTCCTCTTCCAATGCCCGTGCTTCTTGCAAAAGAAGCACTCCGCCTGGCTCTAGTCATGCTTGCGCTTCTTGGTCTGACCCCGTGCTACTGTCCCAGCATGAGATTGCACCTTCTTATTTTTCTTCTTCTTGTTCTTCTTCCCCTTCCCAAAGGGTTGACGACGAGAAGAAGACCCTCCCACTACATTCACCGACTCCTTATGGAGTTGGTGATCCTTCTCAAAGTTCTGCAGCAACCCCAACAATCCGTGGTAGTTTACTGCAGGCTTTGTCATTCGAAAATGAGTAAGGAATGGGAGGAAGGACTTGGGCAAGGAATTAAGGATCGCATCCTTACCGAGCTGCTCGTGCAGAGGAAAGCCCAATTTGCTTAGGTGCTTAATCATCTCGATCATGTACAGTACATGATCAGTGACTGAGGCCCCATCCCTCATCCGAGCATTGAAAATGGCACAACTAGTTTTGTGCCTTTCAACATCGTCAGGCGTGCCAAAGGAGTCGTTCAACATTTGAAGCATCTCCTGTGGTTGGGCGTTCTCAAACCTTCGGCTGAACTCGTCATTCATTGCTGCCAGCATAATACATCGAACGGTGGTGCGGTCATTGAGCCACTTCAAGTAAGTGTCTCGGATCGCCTTACTAGCGTTTGGAGCTGGCTCCTCAGGTGCTGGATCCGTTACTACATAAAGGATTCGCTCATGCTCAAGGACAATTTTTAATTTTCGATACCAGCTATCAAAATTGGGTCCCATGAACTTGTCATTATCTAATAATGACCGGAGCGACATGGTAGTGGCCATAGCTACTTAAAGGAAAATGAGACCTCTATTAGTACATAAATTAATACTAAAGACTTGGATTTTAGTCTAAAGTTTTTCCCAATATTTTTACGAACTGGTAGCCTCATCCTCCAATTCGAGAAATTACTTTAATTCCTTAATGGGTACTAGAATCCACACAGACTACAGACGAGCCCAACTTTGGTTGGTCAACCCATGTGCATCTATGGGTAGGTTCTTAACCAGTTGTTTCTCTAAACAACTTCTAGTAATTGATTTTGCCCCAGAACCTAATCAGTAGGCTTTGGCCTCCACTGAAAAGATCTGGTTAGGTCCAACCATTAACATGACTTAATTTAGTGAATCGGACCAATAAATGATCAGGTCCGACTTTGGCTGGCCAACCTAACCACCATCAGAAAGACTCAATCAAATTATCATATTATGAATAATAATTCCATTAGCCAATGAGCACCAGGCCTTTGGGCCTCCAATGATCATTGAACTAATGGACTCATTATCACTCACTTAATGGGAGGCTATGACTTAGTTATCATTATAACTTAATCATTTTAGGGACCTAATAATTTTGAGGATTTTATTAAAGAATAGTAGAGAAGAAATCATCCAGCCAATTTCAATCCTCCCACTGACTTCACCAAGTCAGATTAAAAAAAAGATTTAATTAAAGCTGGCATTAGGAGCACCTAAATCAGTCACACTGATTTACCTAATGACATGGGTGAGCTCTAATCACCAAGTGATCTAATCAAAATCTAACTTACCAGATTGGCCAGGTAAGTGAGATCAGTGGTGGGGATTTGCCATTAACTCGTCAATGATCGAATCAATACGAGTAGCTCCCACTTAAGAACCACTGGTCAAAACTGCCGAACTTACCTTAGACACCAACCGATTCATTAGTTTTAATTTTGATCAACTTAGTAAATAGGGCTCCACCGCGTAGCCATGAATTAAGTCCATCTTGGTCTAGTTAAAGACATGGACCCATTCAACTACAACTATTGAAGTTGAGTCTAGAGTATCCTTGACCTAATCTAATTCAACTTTTGATTAGATTTAACCAATTACTCCATTTAGTCTATTTTTTAAACTAACCTTAGGTCTAACCCAATTATGGACCTAATTCATCTAACCTATTGACCCACAAGTTTATGCAATTGTCTTAGGTCTTAATTCACAATTCTAGACCTACTAGACAACACTTAATTCTTTTAATTAAGTACTTGGACTGTTGGGTCAGGGTTTGGCATTTCGAAAATAATTTTTAAATTTGAAAGATTTTATTTTCTGTTCACCAAATGTGTTAACTCATTTCACAAACGGGTCAGCACATTTCATAAACAGCAATTCTATTGCTCATTTCATAACAGAAAATAACTCAAAATAAATCATAAATTTTCTTTTAGATCTAATCTAACACATTCATGATAAATTTCTTAATTATGTCCTTTCGCTGCTTCATCGACATGGGATATAATTGCATCGGCACCCCTACCGCCATAGGAGACCCTATCGAATGGGAAGAGAGGGCCTTTAAACCCTACTTTTCTCCTATGATCGGACGGCCATGGCAACCAACCCAATTAGATTACTTGCTACTTGGATCAAGTATATCTAAATATATCAATTTCAAAATTTAAATTTTGAATTTCAAATTTTAAATTTCAAATTTTAAATTTCAAATTTGAGATTTCAACCAAATTTCAAATTTCGAATTTCCAATCTTTGAATTTTAAATTTTGAATTTTGAATTTCAAATTTTAAATTTCGAATTTCGAATTTCAAATTTGAGATTTCAACCAAATTTCAAATTTCAAATTTTGAATTTTGAATTTTGAATTTCAAATTTTAAATTTCAAATTTCAAATTTTAAATTTGAGATTTCAACCAAATTTCAAATTTTGAATTTTGAATTTCAAATTTGAAACTTCTAACAAATTTCAAATTTCAAATTTCAAATTTCAAATCTTTTTGAATTTCAAATTTTGAATTTCAAAATTAAACTTATAGATTACACCTTAATCTACGCATGCATATGTATATCATATTCTAGAACCATGCTCTGATACCATTTGAAGCAAAAATTTAGTGCAGGGGCAAAATGATAATTTTAAAACTTTTTCAAAATTACTATTTTACAGTGAAATTATTAATTAATCTCATTAATTAATACTAATTAACTCTACACTAGGATCTAAATATGATACAACAGCATGCATTTAAATTTGAAATTTAAATTTGAATCAGTAAACGTTTTACAGTACTGTGTTCAGAACACATCACCTTTTGCGGGTAGTCGATCACCGCAATCTGATCACCGTCGGGGGGCTCTGATCATCATGTCACAGCCACACAAATGTCTGGCCTCTGCGGATCATCCACACGAAGCTCCCATCTGATCAGCTCCTCACAAATGCTAGTTTGTGATTTCACCCTTTTGATGGCAGATGTTGATCAAACTCCTTCGATCGATGTGTGCCGACTTCTCGGACACTCTGGATCATCTGCACAGTTGCTTGAGAGGCTGATGGATCTCTCCCTAAAATTTAGTAGACTCACGACACTCGTGGCACACCAATCTCACTTCCCGAACCCTAGGTAGAAACCCTAGGGTACACACCAAAAACCCTGCGCCCAATTTTCTCTCTTTTCTTTCTTTTTCTCTCGAAAGGTTTTGGATCTTCACCTTGTGCAGACGCCTTCCTCACGCCCCAAAGTTTCTCTCCTAAAATTTCTACGCACGTCCCACCTTTCTCCTCTTTTTAAAACAATGTCGAACGTGTCTTATCCGCGTGAGAGGATAAAGACAAGAGGTTACACATTTGAATTCAAATCAAATTTGAATTCAAACGAAAACCAACTTATCCCTATCCTTTTGGGCATGAGAAGAGAAGGGGCGTGGCTCTTTGTGCATGGAAAATGTTTCATGAGAAACCTTTTCTCGTGTAAGTAATGTGGCGCACAAAATGGATAAGGATGAAAGGGCAAGTGATAAATTATCCATTCAAATTCAAACATGCTTTGAATTTGAATGGCTAACTAATTATTTTATCCATCCATATGGTGCACAAATGAGGGCGTGGGGAAGGGTTTTACATGAGAAAAATTTCATGAGAAGTTTCTTCTCGTGAATTCAAATGGGTGCAAGGAAGTTGGGTGTCGCAGGGAATTTAAAACAAGGTGGTTTGATTCAAATTGAGCCAACCTAGTTTACAATAGGTTAAGCACAATTAGACCAGATTAAACCCAACATAATTAGACTTAATTAGGCTTAATAAAATCCTAATCAAATCAAGAATTAACTAAACCTAACCCCTGATCAAATCAAGGACTAAACCACCTTAGCGATTAGGTCAACATTTAACCTAATCGGGTCAATCCAAACTGAATCCAATTCAATTGGACTTGATCCAAAAATAATTACTCAATCAAATTGAGTTAATTAGTGATTAAATCACTAATTAAACCTCTCATAAATATTGAGTTCAAATCCAATGGGCAATCAGGCATCAGAGACCATCAATATGAAACCCTGATCAAAGAGTTCAAATTTCAAATTCAAAATTTGAAATTCAAAATTTTGACCCCGATACCCAAAATGTGTGGAACTCATGATTAGAGAATCCTAATTCTCAATCATAGAGTCTCAGATAGATAAGACTCATAATCAACCATCAGATCAAAAAGGAACCTCTAATGTGTGTGACCCCGCAGGTTCGAACCTAAACCGGTAGCACAGGAACCAATTCCTGTACTAATCGAAGTGACCATCTAGCAATGGTACCCGATGACCGGATAGGTCGAATAATTACAATCGCAACATTCAGAACCTACGTGAATATGGTTACCGTATAATTCATCCCTTTTGACCCCTGTGTTTAGGACGACTCAGAGTTAAACTGTCAACCCTGATGATATCATCCGAATCGTGCTCAACTCAATTAGTCCTATGACTCCTCACTAGGACTACCCTGGCCAAGGTTTTGCTAAATTGAAATACGACTGTACACAGCTCCTAAACTGGAGTGGTCAATCCCATCTTGACACACGCACCGACAAGTCAAGTACTTGACTACACCCAGCAACCTTCCGTCACTGAATTAGAAATTCAGGTAGTCCAGTGCCTAAGTGCAGTGAGTTGCTTGCAAGTCACCATGACGGTCTCAGGTCGGAGGGACATTTATACCCATATCCCATCGGAGCAAATCTTGACAGCAGAAATAGCTCCAGAGTTGGTCACGTTCAGTGCAGATGTACCATTACATCTCACCTGTATGCCATACCAGTGTCTCCACACTCTTTGGTTATGAAGACAACCAACCCATATGGCACACAACGACCTATGCTCGATAAACGTTGTCGTCCTTGGTAACAACGTATCATTTGGTCGCAAACATGTTTAAGGACTAAGCGATAAATCCTCCTTTGTCGAGTCTAAATAGTCCTAAGGACTTCACCACAACACAGGAGTTCATTAGAAGATGAAACATTTGTGATGAAAAAATACCAAAATAACTTTTATTTATTTATAATTCATGTACTAATACAAAAAGGAGCACAACCGTCAACAGGCTGACGATTGGCTTTGGGACACTATTCCCAATAAAATCGACATCTCAGGATGACTCAGATCAGACTCTGATCCCTCACATTTCTACTATTTTTCAAATGCTTACTGATCAGTCGGTATGCATTGAGCAGCTTGAGGGATGTATTTTGAGATTGACAAGCAGAGTATTAGACTTGCAGGGGCAAGTATTAGCTTTAGCCCATCCCCAGCCACATGAAGATATCACAGAGGTCTCAGACCTATCTCTAGAGGCGGCTAGACTTCGAGGAGTTTTAGAGAGTGGCTTTGACTTCTTGAGGAGAGAGATCAGGGACTCCAGTGAGAATGCTTCTACTCAGTTCAGTGCCCTGATGCAGTCTGTATCAAGAGCCTTGTATCTTTTGGACACCATCAGATTTTCTCTTATAGCACAGTCCGTAGCTTCTCAGGCTCCAGGATCCTCTCATCCCTCTACTCGTGCTGGTACCTCTACCCGTGGTCGAGGCAGATGCGGTCGAGGTCGTGCCCGTGGACTTGATCCTACATCTCCTCACCCTATCTCTGATTCTTCAGATTTTGATCTCTCTAGCCATGACATCTATTAGATCTAGATTAGTTTGTCTCCTATGTCTAGAATCTATCTTATGGGACTTGTATTTGTTGGCTAATTAACTCTTGGATAGTTTCTATCCATGACTTTTGTATTTTGAGTTGACTCATGTGTAATTGGGACACCTTTTGTATTCAGTCACTTTTAAATATATATATATATATGCTTTGACTTTCAATGAATGTCTATGAATGTGATCAAATTGAATTATTTTAATTATGAGATATGAAAAAATAACTCATATTAGTGCTGAGAAATACTATGAATTGCAATATCTTCTAGATGAGCAAATTGATATATCCTTTATGTTTGCTATATTGAGGGGGAGTAGAGAAATAAGCAATCAAAGAAGGGGGCTAAATAAGTAAAATATGGTATCAAAAAGAGAGAATAAAGAAAATATATCCTTTTTGTCATCTTTTTT
Source organism: Elaeis guineensis (assembly GCF_000442705.2). Classification (NCBI taxonomy): domain Eukaryota; kingdom Viridiplantae; phylum Streptophyta; class Magnoliopsida; order Arecales; family Arecaceae; genus Elaeis; species Elaeis guineensis. The sequence goes on from NC_025998.2 coordinate 87,363,176, forward strand.
TTCTTTTCTCTATCCTTAAAATCCCTTAAGATCTTAATTACTGCTATCAAAAAGGGGGAGTAAAGAAAATTTATCCTTTCAAGATCTCTTAAAAGAAGGAGTAGAGAATCTTAATTGATGCTGTCAAAAAGGGAGAGTAGAGAATCAAAATCGAATTTGAGCAATGAGCAATAAAGAAATGCGTAATAAGCAATAAAAAAATTAGTAATAAGCAAAATTGATAAAGAAATTAGTAATAAGCAAAATTGTTAAGCAAATGTATCAAAGAATCAAAATCGTCAGTTATTTTTTATCTAATTTTCAAAGCAAATGAACTTATAAGCAAATTTCAAATTGATCTTCAAACTGCTTATGATGTATTTCGTTCAAATACTTGGCTATGATATTGGAGTGATGCATCTTCATAAATTTAAAATTCATGTTCAATGCTTTATATATGCTTTTGCTCAAGTGTTTTGTCATCATCAAAAAGGGGGAGATTGTTGCTCCTTGAATTGATTTTGATGATTACAAAGTATTTGAGAGGGTTACTAATAATTTTGATTTGAAAAAAAATTTATTGTATTTCAGAGACAAAATCATAATTTTATCAAGTTCTGATTCGGAAGCCTCAAGAGCAAGAGTAGAAGATTTGTAATCTATTGGAGGTAATTTCAATATTTTTGGATGTGTATTTTGAAAAAAAATCATGTTTATAAATTTGAGTGACTCTATGAGTCGACTCATGTCAAAAGGGGCTGAACGGCACGTTATTTTTAGCTGGCACACACAATTGAGTCGACCCCATGAATCACCCCTGTGCATGAGTCGACCCTATAAGTCGACCTCTGTTGCTGTGCAAGCCAAAAATACAGAACTGTCAATTTCTATTCTGCACCATATGAGCTGACCCCATGAGTCAACCTCTGTGCATGAGTCGACCCCCGTGCATGAGTCGACCCTATGAGTCGACCCCTGCGATGGAAAAATTCTACAACGGCTAGTTTTTAGCTCGTTTTAGCTGTATTTAATGCCCATTTAATGTGCTCCAACGGCTCTATTTTAGCCCAGATTACTCTCCACTATTATTTTAAGTTATAAAAGGCACTTAAAGGAGGGAATCAACAAGATTTTAAAAAGGTTCTTCAAGCATTCACTTCAACCCTAAGCAAGAGTCCTCTTAAAAGTTCAAGAAGCTTTTATTTCAAGTTCACCAACCCCTCAAGAGCTCATTCAAGTCTTCAATCACCTTGAGAAAAATTAGAAGAGCTTCGTTCCTATTGTGTAAAGTATATTTAAAGCTTTATTTACTCATTAAAGGAGCTACATTTGTATTTCCATGTGATTAACTGCTATACTCTATTTTGAGTTGATATTTTATCTTGGAAGGGTTTCAAAATGTGAAAAAGTTTATCCGAACCTTGAATTGAATTGTATTAGGTTGGTTTGTACCCAAAAAATAAGTGTTCTAGTTTGGAATAGCTAAAGTCGAAGGTTCCGATGTTGTATTCGGGTTAAATATGATTTAGTGGATTTGAATTCTCAAGTAGGAGCTTGGGGAGTGGATGTAGGTTTAAGGTTGGCATCGAACTACTATAAATCTTTTTGTTTGTGTTGTGCTTACTTATTCTCCTTTTAAATTTTCTTATCTTCTTACATTCTGGGATCCAACTTCTTCACCTTGCATAAATTTCACTCTCCACATTTATCCTGCTCATTGTTAAATAATCCTCATAGTTGTAAGTTGATTTTTTAATTTTTTAAAAAATCCAATTCACCCCCCCTCTTGGGTTGCATAGCTGGGCAACATTTGTCTTTTCTTTGAATTTTTTCTATCTTTTCTCTTTTCATTTCCATGCCTAATCACTAGAGAAATTCCATCTTTATCACATAGGAGACATCCCCTTAAAATAAGAAAGAAAGGGTGCCTCCAAGGGATGCCAACAATTGGCATCCCATTGATTTCATCGATGATTTAATTCTAATTAAGGGAGTTTGTTGGATTTTTAATTAGTAGAAGGACTGTCCTCTATGCACACCTCCCAAGGCACCATCGGATGCCGCCACCCTTTATGAATTAGCATAGAAAAATATGGAAAATGGAAGGTTGTTAATAGTTTGATGAGAAATGGACTCTTCCTTTTCTCATCGCACAAAAGCAGGCATCTCAATTTATTTTTGGCATGTGAGTTCCTTCATAGAGAAGGACTCTTCCTTCTCTTTTGCACCCACATATCCCAAGGTGCCATCTGATGGTGCAAGAAACAAAAGAACATGTGGAAGGATAAGAAGGAAATTAAGGAGAGTATTTAAGAAGGACTCCATCTTAACACCTAAAATAAATGTGGCGTGACCTTTTTATTTCTTGCATGTGGTGGCATGGAGAAGGTTGATTCTAGATGAAACTCTTTCAAGTGGATTGGTTAACCAAATCAGAAAATCAAAAGATTGAACCTAATCCTATTAGGTCAAGGCATCAAGCTTTAGGGTTAGCACAAACGTCTTTGCACCAAACCCTATTGGGAACTTGGGTTAATTCATGTGCTAGCAATTTAATTAACCCATAAGATTTATAATAAATCTAAATAGATTAGACCAAGATCAAATCTCTATTATGTGTGACCTATTGGGCTCCATATCTAGCTAGCAATGAACTCAAACTCATGACCTAAATCAGTTAGGTCAGTCCAAAGGCATCAATTAATCAGAATACCTTATAATTAATTTTCAAATTAAACTTCTTTAATTCTTATAAGTTCACAAGTCAAGATTGATGTCTAGCAATGTATCATGACTACTCAAAAGATATAAAATTTGATAAAAATATCAAAATTATCCTTTCATGATGAGTTACTATGTAATTCAATCATTCGATCACACAACATCCCAGACAGACCATGGGTAAGAAATCATGTCAAGCCCAAATATCTATCTATATGTATCTTGATCCAATGATGATGACTCAATTGATGAATCAGTAAAAATTTTTTTTTCTGTTCATCCCTGCTCTGGCCAAAGACTCTCCGAGTCATCATCCTATGAGATCACATAGGATGTTCTCTTCTCCTACAAGGAGTAATCGATTCTATATTGATCACTTACAACCTCCATGCATACTTCACCAAATCCAAAATATTCCACACACATCTTAAAGTGGCGTGCTAGAGAATAAATCAAAGTATAGATCCATATACACAAGATACCATGGTGATCTCAGGTTAAAAGATCACTTACACCACTCTCACTGGAGAACCATCTGTCGATATGCTGTAAGGCTCCATCAGATGTTCTTCTTAAAGATTAGTTCAGTGAATTCATTCTCTAATGAGCACCTACATCCTTGTATTAATGTCACCACATAAGTAATTATGAGATCAATCATCCTCTCCATCAAGCATACATAAGATGTACCACTCTTACCAGCATCATCGATCTCTGATTCGATGATTCAATGACTGAGAATATTTTAGATTAAGGCTATCAAGATTTTAGGTCTCACTGACATGATCTCATCATGGCTCTAAAATTATTATCCTAATCTATAGAGATTATCATAATTATAAAATATAATACAGCAAATGATAAAACACAATACCTCATGAATAAAATAACCAATGTCATGTAAATAAGCAGGAAGAAAATACAGAAAAATCCCTTCATATTATCCATATGATTAACTTATAGGATATTATTCTTTCAATCTTCCACTTGCACTAAAGCCAATCACCCCTGTACCTGATGTCCATGCAATCAAGGTGGCGAACACACTGCTGCTGTGTTAAGGCTTAATGAACTAATCCATTATGCTGTTCTTTATATCAACTCATTTTATGATCTAATCATGAATGAGGTGAAAGTGTCATAGGATGTGCAAGGGTTTCTGATGAGACCACACCAAATTCAGTGATAAACTCTTTCATCAGGCGACTTTTCTTAGCAATCTTTACTAACAGCAATTAACTGAGTCAAATACAGTTTGCTGTTTGGATCTTTTTCAATTCACTGCTCCTCTAGTACTTTCCAAGTACTTTGCAAATACTTTTCACAGTTTTCAAAAGATCCGATCATGGATCTATCTGAAATCAATAATTATGCATAAAGCATAAACCACATTAGGCTTGATACATTGAATATATATGGGTAAGTAAACTATTTTACACCTATTCATGTGGAATCCCTTCAACATAAAATCTATGTACCTAGACTGGGATAAGTCTAGCATTCACTTACATCTATATCTATAGATGTCAAGTATATTGGATGTTTTATCCAAGTCTTTTCAAAGAAAATTTTTGTGATGAGCATGTCTTTGACCGAGTGCAACATTGGGACAACTTTTTCAATATGCTGTATGTCATCCGCATACATAACCAAGAAGTTAGTGGGATTGCCACTTGTCTTCTTGCACACACATGGTTCATTCATATTTTGGTAAGTCAAATATTTTGACTATCTCATCAAAAATAGAAGTACTAGCTCCTCGATGCCTGTTTTAATCTATAAATAGATTTGCCCTCCTACTAGAGACAAACTCTCTAAATGGTGTACGGCTATAGCAAGCAACATCCGGATGGACATTCCTATTAGCAATCTATTAGGTCATACCCATAGGTGCTTCAACCAAAGTCCACACTTGGTTGATGTATAGGGAGTCCATTTCGAATTTCATGATTTCAAGCCATCTGTCAGAGCCTCTACTCATGATGACTTTTGAATAGGTCAAAAAAAATATCATTCTCAATGATGTATGGTGTATTATCATTCTCAATGATAAATCCATATCTGAGTGGTGCATTATACATGTAGATTGACCTTCGATGAGGAGGTGTGTGTCATGGTAGTGCCTCATCAATAGGTACATCTGGTCGAGGATCAACTTGTAGATACTTCACAGATTTTGATGGGATAATTCATAAGTCTTGAACTTCTCAAATTCAATTATCTTCCCACTGTCCCCTTCTTAGATAAATTTTTTTTTTTCAAAAAATGGTAAACCTGTTGACAAAACTCTTTTTATCTAGTAGGATGGTAGAAATAATATCACATACTACTCTTAGGATAACCTATAAACTTATACAAACCTGATCTAGCATAAAACTTATATACATCAACTCTTTTCACATAAGCTGGGCAATCTGCCTTTTTTCTTTTCCATATTTCATATGGAGTGCTAGTAATAGATTTTGATGGTATCTAATTTAGAACACATGTAGTAATTTCTAGGGCATATCTCCAAAAAGAAATAACAAGGTCTGTGAAGTAAATTAAGGAACACACCATACCTCATATGGGGGGTCCATCTCTAGGTCGAGATATTATTAACCTTCGAACATTCAGATGTATAAGGCCTAATAGCTTGCCAGCCTATTTTCATATTTAGTAAATGGGATCTTGATCATTTTACTCATGAGATAAGATTTATAACTTCTATATGATTCAAAAATCATATAGATCAAAAAATCTTTCTTTGTAGTACTTGTTTATCTTTGACTCACAAAAATAGTCAAGTTGGCAATGCCAGAGATATGTGACCATCACATATTCTTTTCTTATTCTCATCAATATAAAAAATAATATCATTGAGTGATAGAAACATGAAACCACTATCATAAATCCACAACCATAAAATTTACTAGAAGAAGAGCAACTTTTGCTCTATACATTAATTTCAAAACTATGCTACAATAACAAAGAAATTGAAATAATATTTCTGATAAATTTAGGCATATAATAGTAGTCTATTTATTTCTAAACCTTACTAGAAGGTTACATATATAAGTAGGCTTCTACAGCCTTAGCTTGAATGGACTATCCATCAGTGCCAAAAAGTATGTAGTCACCTCTCTTCAGCTTTATAGATCCAATAATGCTTTGCATAAGTGGAACCTATATAAGGTATCACATACCAAAAAATCTAAAGCTAAAGTACTCAATGATAAATTAGTTTGTATCATATATAAATCATTAGTAGGTGCAACTTTTACATCCTACTGCTACTTCACACTTGCAAGACAACTCTTGCAATTTTTATTCAATACTCATCATTGCTGTAATAAAAATTGATACCCTTGGTGAAGACATTCTTCATCTTTCTTCTCCTATGATATGCTAAAGAAAGAATTTGAGAGAGTTAGCAGGATTAAATCCTGGATTAATTCACCATCCATAATATTGACTTAATCACATGATTAAGTTAATCAAAATATACTTGACAGTCATACTGTCACCCCCGTCATATCTCATATGTGATTTTTCTTTCTTTATAGTATCATCTCTGATCAAATCAGAATCAGGAGGATAGAAGACTATCTCCTAAGTGAGAACTATTCTTAGGTTCCTCAACTAGTCCATGAAGTTTGATCAAAAAAGCATCAAATATACCATGCAGTGATAGTGAAGACACAGATGAATATAGAAGAATATACAAGGACTACTCATGATGACATACACAAATTAGATGAGATCTTTTATCTAATTATATCTTTCACTATTTTAGTAAATTTCATAGTCCTCAAGTATTAAAAATGAGAAAACTTATCATCAAGTTTCTTAGTAGGGTTGAAATCTTAATTCCTCATAAAAACCTTATGGATAGCATAACAAGCTCCTATGAATTCAAGAGTAAGTAACTCTTTACCAATTACATCTCATGCAACTCTCAACATAACTTTTACCTCTAAAATACTTATAGTCTTATGGATAGCATAACAAACGATAGTATTTTAGTTAAGTCATATCCTTCAATCCTATATGGTCATATTTAAATAATACTATCCTTGTGGATAGCACAACAAGACAGTATTATCAAAATATGCCATAAGCATCACTAAGTCAACATTATGTCAATCTCTATAGCAAGTCTTGTGGATAGCACAACAAACTCACTACAGTTTTTGACATACTCTATTGACTTAGTATGGGCTAAATAACATTAGCATCATTATACACTAAGACAGTATCATATTAATCCCCACAGTAAGCCTTGTGGATAGCACAACAAGCCTACTATGGTTCTTGACATAATATTGGTTTGGTATGAAGGAAGGCATGGGTAGTATTCTTAACACTTCGTCATTGTGACTTAATATAATTTAAATGAGGGACTTAGATCTCATGCACATCCAAAATATATATAAATGCATCATATACAATTTTAATTCTAACTACCAGCATGTAAGAGCATATATCAGATGGTTATGGAATAAAAATTCATCCGAGCCACAAGATGAAAAATAGGTTAAACCCTACGTGCATCATAGATGGAATCATCTCATGATCAATCTTAATGCGTCTCTGCTCTCCAAATACCTGATAGTCCAATCTTCATCTCTATGAAGACTTTCACAAAAGCTTCATCTTTATCTGAAAATAGAAAGAAATAATTTTTATCTATTTTTAAATAATTTTTTTATATAATTTTACATCAATATGTAAAAGTCTCAATCAATAGTTTGAAATATATAAAAAAAAAATACAGCTGAAAATATAATACATCAGGAGCACCCAACCCCTATTGCAACTATTGCAGATACATCTATATAATCAGCCAACAAGAAAGCATTCATGATACATCCATCAGATGGATTTATCCAAGTCCATAACTACTCATCATGTATTTTATAATAATTATAAAATATGATAATAAGTATCTCATTTTATTCTAATTGTAATATCATTCATGAACATATTAATAGAGATGCTTAAATATATGGGCATAAGACCCATCTAGGATTTTTGATTTGGGTTCAACTCTTAACCCAATTTTAGGTCAATCATTTGTCATCTTTTTGAGTTAAGTTGACAAATTCTTAGATTGACCCTAATCCAATTAGATAAGCAAAGATTCAATCAACCATAACTCAAGCCCTAATTAAATTAGGTCAATGATAATTTGATCAATCTTAATCAAATATAATTTCTAATCAAATTAAAATTATAAATTTGATTTAATCTATAATCATAAATTCTAATCATATTAGATCAATGAATTATAGTTAAAACAAATCCATCGATAAAAATCCTAATCCATATCTTGAAGCATCCTTGTCATGATCAATATTTTCCATCTCCACACATACCTAGGGCAATAATCATAATGGAAGATCCATAATGATAAATACCCAATTACATGGTGGTCGGCCCTTGGAACTTGGGTGAATGTATCATATACAAGAATTCTAAGTCTTGACAATGTATATCCAATGTATCATTCCAATGCTTCGCACATCACATGCACTGGATTTACAATTCTATAGAAAATCAGATCATAAGATCTAACCTAAACTTATCTCACAAGTCTAAAGACCACAAAATCTCATATCCAAGTATGATCATGGATTGATAATATTTATCCTTAACAAATGATACATCAAAAACATCAATTAAACATCATTCAGAAAATTTGATTTTGATATAATATGAACTGAATCTAATTGATATCACAATAATAACATGATGTTTGATTGAATCAATCAAGGATGGCTCTAATACCACTGTTGGGATCTGATAATACAGTGAAATATAATTTTTAAAAATTTTTACATACATTCAACTATTGAAAATAAATTTTAACAATTAAAATATGACTACCAGAATACAAACCCTAGGAACTCCTTGATGATTACAATCAAACAATACCAGCAAGCAGACTAATAAGAGATTAAAAGTCATATACCAAATATAAAGTGAGGATCTGGTAATAGAGTGATCTCCATAAGGCTCCAAAGTAGAAGCCCTCCAACGATGATCCACATGAGACAAATCAGGATCCTTCTCAATTTGACGTAGTGCTGCAGCCATCTTCGCAAGTTCATTGTCGATTGTCCTTCTCAAGAATGAATTACACCACTGCTTATATGCCATTGAAGCCTCCACTAGGACCACACTAGAGAACTTTTCTCAAAAGATCTCACCACAAAAAATCAGATTTAGATATTCAACACTTAAACAATCTGAATTTTAGGACAAGCATCACATGCTTTTCAATTTTCTCTTGCTTTCCTTTCCATTTTCTTTCTCTCTTTTCTTTATTTTTTCTTCAAATTTTTTTTATCTTTTCTCTCTTTATTTCTATGCCTAATCACTAGAGAAATTCCATCTTTATCACATAAGAGACATCTCCTTAAAATAGGAAAGAAAGGATGCCTCCAAGGGATGCCAACAATTGGCATCCCATTGATTTCATCAATGATTTAATTCCAATTAAGGGAGTTTGTTAGATTTTTAATCAGTATAAGGACTCTCCTCTGTGCACAACTCCCAAGGTGCCATCTAATGCTGCCACCCTTTATGAATTAGCATGGAAAAATATGAAAAATGGAAGGTTGTTAAGAGTTTGATGAGAAATGGACTCTTCCTTTTCTCATCGCACAAAAGTGGGCATCCCAATTTATTTTTGGCATGTGAGTTCCTTCATAGAGAAGGACTCTTCCTTCTCTTTTGCACCCACATATCCCAAGGTGCCATCTAATGGCGTAAGAAACAAAAGAATGCATGCAAGGATAAGAAAGAAATTAAGAGGAGTATTTAAGGACTCCGCCATCTTAACACCTAAAATAAATGTGGCGTGACCTTTTTATTTCTTGCATGTGGTGGCATGGAGAAGGTTGATTCCAGATGAAACTCTTTCAAGCAGATTGATTAGCCAAATCAGGAAACCAAAAGATTGAACCTAATCCTATTAGGTCAAGGCATCAAGCTTTAGGATTAGCACAAACATTTTTGTACCAAACCCAATTGAAAATTTGGGTTAATTTATGTGCTAGCAATTTAATTAACCTATAGGATCTATAATAAATCTAAATAGATTAGATCAAGATCAAATTTTTATTATGTGTGATCTATTAGATTCCACATCTAACCAGTAGTGGACTCAAAATCATAACCTAATCTGATTAGGTCATCCCAAAGGCATCAATTAATTAGAATATCTTTTAATTAATTTTTAAATTAAACTCTTTTAATTTTTACAAATTTATAAGTCAAGATTGACATCTAACAACGTGTCATGACTACCCAGAAGATATAAAATTTGATAAAAATATCAAAATTATTCTTTTATGGTGAGTTATTATACAATTCAATCCTTCGATCACACAACATCCCTGACAGATCATGGGTATAAAATCATGTCAAGCCCAAATACTTATCCATATATATCTCGATCTGATGATGATGATTCGATTGATGAACTAGTAGAAATCTTTTCTACAGTTCATCCCTGCTCTAGTCAGAGACTCTCAGAGTCATCATCCTATGAGATCACATAGAATGTTCTCTCCTCCTATAAGGAGTGATTGATTCTATATTGATCACTCATAACCTTCATGCATACTTCATCAAATCTAGAATATCCCACACACATCTCAAAGTGGCATGTTAGGAAATAAATCAAAGTATGGATCCATATACATAAGGTACCATGGTGATCTCAGGTCAAAAGATCACTTGCACCACTTTCACTAAAGAACCATCTATCGATATGCTGTAAAGCTTCATCAGATATTTTTCTTGTGGATCAATTCAGTGAACTCATTCTCTAATAAGCACCAATATTCTTGTATTAGTACCATCATACAAGTGATTGTGAGATCAATCACCCTCTCCATCGAGCATACATAGGATATACCAATCTTACCAGCATCATCGATCTCTGATTCGATGATCCAATGACTAAAAATATTTTAGATTGGGGCTATCAAGATTTTAAATCTCACTAGCATGATCTCATCTGTTGGGATGTGTAGGCGATTTTATGCATATATTTCAAAATATTTTTCAAAAAATTATAGTGGAAGATAACTAGATTAATCAAATTAACCTAACATGCATATGATCTAATCATCAAATCAACCTACTCTAAGATCTATGATATGTTATGTTACATATAAAATCTAAAATAATCTGAAGATAAAATCAACATGCATACATATGAGCAGTAGATCACATCTACTTCTAATCTGAGTTCAAAATTTCATATCTGAACATGGATCGACGATCTCTGCTACTGAGAAACATAGTGGAGAGGATCCTTGATAGTTGCTCACAGTCACACATGTGTCCGACCTCTATGAAAAATTTATTTGAAACCTCGATCTGATCGGTCTTCTTGGGAGTGCTAGCTCGCATGAAGACCTTCTTCTTGACCAATCTGCATCCTTTCTTCAAATCTTTGAAATCTTTTCAGAGATTGAAGATGAACTTCTAAAGGATATAAAGAGGTAAAAAAAAAATAGAGAAAAAAATAATTTTTTTTCTAATTTATTCTCTCTTTCCAAATCCAAAAGATCAAAAATTTGAAATTCAAATTTTTGTACACACCCCAAAAGAGAGGACCCTCCTCTCTATTTTTCACATCATGAACCATCCCCAAATTTTTACTATATAAAGAACTCTCTTCTAGTATCTTACACACATAAAATAAACCACAAAAGCTCCTTTCATGGGTATGTAAGGAGATGGGGTGAAGAGTCCTAGTGATCTTGGACTCTTACAGGATTCTACTTTCCTTCATAATTTCACATCCCAAAACATACTAAAAAAAAATATGGGACATCCCTTCCCATATTTTTTTACAGTAAATTAGTTCTCCAACTAATATTTCACAAAATATCTTCTCAAAATATCACACATATAAAGAGAAAAAAAATTATTGGCATGGAGAGATTGATCTGGATAAGAATAGATTCTCCTAATAAGAAATATTTTAAAATTTAATTTTAGAATCTTCTTTTTATCAAAACTAAATCAGATTTGGATGTAAGATAGATATGGAAAATAAATATTTTGTGTGAAAAAATCTCATACAAAATAATTTTATGCATAGAGATATATAACATGCAAACTGGGTTGGCACAGGGAGAAGAGTCCTATTCCAATGAGGACTCTAAGTTTCCAAATTTGAATCTAAACCAAATCATATCTGGTTTAGCCCAAATAAAATATATAAAATTTAATCTAATTAGGTTCATAAATTTTTAATCAAATTAAGAATTGATTGAACCAAAATTTTGATCAAATCAGAGATAACTCTCCCTTAGCGATTAGATCATCTCATAACCTAATTGGGTCAAACCTAATTGAATCCAATTCAATTAGATTTTATTTAATCTTTTTTGCTCAATTAAATTAAGTTAATTAATAATTTAATTACTAATTAATTCTTTATTAATTTATTAATACTTGATAAATTAATTTATTATAATTTTTGCATAAAGTTAATCATCAATCGAATTAACGATTAAGCCCTTGAATGATTCTCAATCGTTGATTAGCCACATGATCAGTCAAAAATTTTTTTTGAGTATGACTCTATAGATTCGAACCTAAGTCAGTAGTACAGAAATAACTTTTTGAACCAATCGATGTAACCATCTAGCAATGATGATCCGACGTTCAGATAGGTCGAATGATGGCCAAGCAATATTCAAGAACCTATTGGCGTATGGTTATCGTATAATTCATCTATTTGACCTTAATACTCGAGGATGACCTAGGATTTAACTGTCAATCCTAGATAAGTCATCCACATTGTATTTCAATCTTTTTCAAATCCATCACATAGATTATTCGGGTCTAGATTTTGCTAAATTAAAATACACTGATGCATATCTCCTACTAATTCAGAGGGGTCAATCCCATCTTGACTCACGCATTGACTTGATAAGTACTTGACTGCATCGAGAAATCTTCCATCACTGAATTAGAAACTCAGTTAGTCCGACACCAAACTATAGTGAGTTGCTTGCAAGTCACCGTGGTGATCTCAAGTCAGAGAGATACTTATGCCTATATCCTTCACGAGCTACTCTTGACAGCAGAGTGCTCCACAGTTGGTCACGTTCAGTGATGATGTACTTCTATATCTCACCTGCATGCCATACCAGTATCTCTACACTATTTGATTACGAAGATAACTAACACATATGGCACATAATGACCTACATTTGATATCGCTATTGTCCTAGTAATAGCGTATCATTTGGTCGTGAACCAATTTAAAGACTACATGATAAATCTTCCTTGATCAATCAAAGTAGTCTTAAAGACTTCATCACAACTAGGAGTTCGTTAGAAGTTGTAATCTTGTGATGAAAAATATCATATAATTTTTATTATTTATCAATTCATATACATTTATAATTAGCACAATCATCAAATGATTGGCTTTAGGATATAATTTCCAACAACTCCCACTTGAACTAAAGCCAATCAGTATAGTATCATATATCTATCTTCGATTTATCATCTCAAAACTTCTAAATACTGAAGCTTTAGTAAATAGGTTGATCAAGTTTTCCTTTTCGTCGATCTTCTAAAGATTGACATCACCTTAACAAATTTTTTGAATAATATGGTAGCGATGCAAAATACCTAGTAAGCTAATGAAACTTCAGCTCCTTGGCATAAGCTATGACTCCGGTGCTGTACAATACAGCAGGACCATCATCAAAGGGTGCCACTCCTAACTTGCTAGTGAATATTTCTCTAAGAATTGATTTTGATGATCGTAAACCATTTGAGAAGACTACTAATATATTTCTTATCTTTGAAGAATATTTTTGTAATATTTCAGATAGTCCAAAAGATTGGATTTGAAAAGCTTCATCCAGTGTGCCAAAATTGAAATTTTTATAAGTTGGAAAAGTTTTTGAAGTCTTTTGAAAGTGTCAAATTAATTTGAATCTATTTGAGAGTATTTGAAAGTATTTTGATAAGTTTCAAACCTTAAATGAATGAAAAATTTGGTTGCAACAAAATAGGGTGACCCATTTGGGTCATCTCCTTACATTGGGTAGCTGGCATGCTTCATTTTAGCTCATGGTATACAATGGGATGACCCACCTGGGATGACCCCTGAGACCCTGAGATCAAAATAAAAAGCTAAACTTTTTGTCTGGCCAAATGAGGCATCCCATGGGATTTTCCAATCACAGTGGGATGACCCATCTAAGATGACCCATTCTGGGCGAATTTGTAAAGACTAGTTTTCAGCCCATTTTTGATATATTTAATGTATATTAAACACTCTCCAATGGCTCTAAATTAACTCTAAGATATTCTCAAAGATACATAATGACTATAAATACTCTCTTGAAGTAGAAAATCATAAGGTTAAACAAGCATTTAAGTTCAAATCTGAGATAAGCTCTATCAGCCCTAAAAGAGAGAAAAAAAGCATTTAATCACTTCACCAACCACTCTCCTACAGCAATCAAGTGTGCAATTCATTGAGAATACTCAGCAAAAGCTTCTTCTCTTTAAGTATTGTATTTATATTATATTTATTATATTTATTTAAGGAGATATTATGCTGAATTTTTTGTATCCTATTTTTCTTATATTGTATTTGGGTTTTTGAGTTTTGGAGATTTTAAAACTTGGATAGGTTGATCTGAATCTGAAATCAGAGTATTGAGGGTTGGCTTGTACTCAAAAAATAAGTATTCTTACTTGGATAGCAAGGATCGGAGGTGTCCGACGTGTTGTATTCTTGAAATTCGTTTAGTAGATTGAATTTTCAAGTAGGAACTTGGAGAGTGAATGTAGGTGTAAGGTTGGCACCGAATCACTATAAATTCTTTGTGTTTGTTGTGCTTACTTCTCTTTACTTGTTCCTTGTGCCTTATACTTGTATTTCTATTTTTTGTGTTTGAATTTATTTTTATTAAAAATCAACCCACTCCACTTAAACACTTAAGCATATTATTTTAGTACACTAATCTTTAAAATTTTAAAAAAATCCAATTCACCCCCCCCCTTTTGGGCTCCATATCTGGGCAACAAGTGGTATCAGAGCTCGGTGCTCTAGTTCTTGCTTGATTTAACCATCAAGAGCTAAAAATCTATGACAGCCCAATTTGGCACATCCCTAGCTAAGAGAAAATCCATAAACCGATCTCTACTTTTCAATGGATCAAACTACACCTATTGAAAAGCTCAGATGAAAATTTTTATTCAAGTATTTGACTATGACATGTAGAGTGTCATAGTAAATGGACCACACACACCCACTAACTTGATTGATGGTGTGTCTCTCCCTAAGTCAGAAAGTGAATGAGATGAATTTGATAAGAAAATGGCTCAGCTCAATGCTAAAGCCATGAATATTTTATATTATGCTTTGGATACTAATGAATTTAATTGCATTTTCACATGCAACTCAGCTAAAGAGATTTGGGATAGATTGGGAAGTCACACACGAAGGCACAAACCAAGTAAAAAAATCTAAGATCAATATGCTTGTGCACAACTATAAACTGTTTAAAATGAAACCTAAAGAATCAATAACTCAAATATTCACTGGTTTCACTGACATCATAAATGGTTTAAAAAATCTTGACAAATATTATTCTAACAGTAAACTTGTGAGAAAAGTGCTCAAATCCTTACCAAGATCATAGGAGGCAAAAGTCACTACAATCCAAGAGGCCAAAGATTTGAATATTCTACCATTGGAGGAGCTGTTTGGATCTCTCATGACTCATGAACTGATCATGAAGCAACACACTGAGGAGAAAGTTAGAAGAAAGAGGATCATAGCTCTCAAGTCGATAGCTCAGGAAAAAGAAGACACAGAAAAATCAGACAATAGCGAGGAAGATGAGGACTTGGCCCTAATTATCAAAAAATTAAGATGCTTCATGAGAAGAAAAAGACAAGGGACCAAGAGAAGACCACCAATCAAGGGAGAGCTGAGCAAAGAAAAAGAAAAGGAACAGCCCATCATCTATTATGAATGCAAAAAGTCAGGCCATTTCAGATCAAAATACTCCCAGCTCAAGTAAGGCCAAAAAAAGTTCAAGAAGAAGAAGGCCATGATGGCTACATAGAGTGACAGTGATGACTCCATCACTGATGAAGAATCTCATGAAGAAGCCAACCTGTACCTTATAGCACATGAAAATAAGGTAATACTTGAAATTCAAAATGAATTTACTATTGATGAACTGTTAGAAACTTTTCATGGACTTTTGAATGACCTAAAAGAATTAAGAACAAAAATAAAATTTGAAATCAAGAAATCATGTATTAGCTAAGGAAAAAGAAGAAGTTGATAAGAAAAATAAAAAATTATAACTAAAAAATCAGTCTCTAATAAAAAAAAAGATAAACTTTTTAGTCAAAATAAAACTCTTGTAAAAGAAAATCAAAAACTAAAAGAAGAGGTAACCAAGTTAAAACTTATAGTTGATAGATTTACATTAAATTCAAACAAACTTCAAATGATCATTGACAGTTAAAAAGCTGTATATGATAAAGCCAGACATGACTATAATACTCTAAGAAAGTAAAAATTTTTGAAAAATATTTTTGTTAATGCATCTACAAGAAAACTGCCAAATATTACTTGTTTTAGATGTGGCAAGGTAGGGCATAAAGCTTATTCATATTTATCAAATAAATTTGATACTAGAAATATTAAGAAAATATGGATTCCAAAAGGAACCATTGTGACTAGTCCCAAAGGACCCAAGTTAGCTTGGGTACCTAAGGTTAAAAGTTGATTTCATGTGTGCTAGTGTGTCTTGCATCCCAAGCAACTAAACGAAAGTGGTATCTCGACAGTGGATGCTCAAGACACATGACTGGTGATGAATTTCAATTCATCATATTGGAAGCCAAGAATGGAGGGATGGTCATCTTTGGAGATAATAACAAAAGAAAGATCATCGATATTGATAATATTAGTATCACTCTCTCCACTTGTATTGAAAATGTATTACTTATAGATAGTCTTAAGCATAATCTTTTAAGTATTAGTCAATTATGTGATAAAGGTTATAAAGTAATTTTTGAATCATCTATGTGCATTATAACTAGTCTCACTGATATTAGCATTAGATTCATTGGACATAGGCATGACAATGTATACATAGTTGATTTGGATGATCTATCCTTATGAAATATACAATGTCTTGTCGCCATGAATGCTAAAATTAACGAGAATAGTTGGCTTTGGCACCGTAGGCTTACACATATTAGTATGCACTCACTTTCTAAAATTATTAAAAAAAATTTGATTTTTGATTTGTCAAAAATTAATTTTAATAAAGATAAAATTTATGATGCATATCAATTAGATAAACAAATAAGAGTTTTTTTTAAATCTAAAAATATTATTTCAACTTCTAAACCTCTAGAACTCTTACATATAGATTTATTTAGTCCTACAAGGATAACTAGTCTAGGAGGAAAAAGATATGGTTTTATAATTATTGATGATTTTTCATATTTTACTTGAGTTTTATTTTTAGCTTCTAAAGATGAAATATTTTCTGCATTCTCTAAGTTTTGTCAAACAATTTCAAATAAAAAAGATTTACCAATTATTTCTATTCGAAGTGACCATGGCACTGAATTTGAAAATAAAAATTTTGAAAAATTTTGTGATAAAAAAGTATAGATCATAACTTTTCACCACCTAGAATACCACAACAAAATGAAGTTGTTGAAAGAAAAAATAGAATCATAGAAGAAATAGTCCGTACTATGCTATATGAAAACAAGCTCCCAAAGTATTTTTGGACAGAAGCAATTAACACAATATGTTATATTTTAAATCATTCTTTAATAAGACTAATTTTAAAGAAAATACCTTATGAATTATGGAATGATAGAAAACCTAATATAGGCTATTTTCATATTTTTGGTTGTCAGTGTTTTGTTTTGAATAATGATAAAGATAGCTTAGGTAAATTTGATGCTAAATCTGATGAAGCTATCTTTCTTGGCTATTCTACTTCTAACAAAGCTTTTAGAGTGTTTAATAAAAGAATACAAGTAGTGGAAGAGTCAATTCATATAGTCTTTGATGAAACTAATGATCTTCCATCAAGAAAGAAATAGAATGAAAGAGCTCACCCTTAATGACTTAAATGAGCAAAACAAAGATTAATTGGATGAAAAGCATGAGGATGAAAGCATCAATGATCAAAATATTTAAGAACAACCCCAAGACACAGGTAATCTTCCAAGAAAATGAAGGTATATCCACAATCATCCCAAAAAATTAATAATTAGTGATCCGACATAAGGAGTAAGAACTAGATCCTCTCTTAGAGATGTTTATAATTATATAGCTTTTGTTTCACATCTAGAATCTAAAACAATAGATGAAGCTGAAAAAAATCATAACTGGATAATTGCCATGCAAGAAGAGCTAAATCAATTTGAAAGAAATAATGTATGGACACTAGTTACTAGACCTAAAAATCATCCTATAATAGGAACTAAATGGGTATATAGAAATAAATTAGATGAAGATGGAAATATAATAAGAAATAAAATAAAATTAGTTGCTAAAGGATATAATCAATAAAAAAAATTGATTTTGATAAAATATTTACTCCTATTGCTAGACTAAAAGCAATAAGAATGCTGCTTGCTTTTGCTTGCTTTATAAATTTTAAACTATTTCAAATGGATATTAAGAGTACTTTTCTAAATGATTATATTGCTGAAGAAGTATATGTAAAACAACCTCCTAATTTTGAGAATCATAAATTTTTAGATCATGTACTTAAGTTAAACAAAGCTTTATATGGATTAAAACAGGCTCCTAGGGCATGGTATGAAAGATTAAGTAAATTTTTATTAGAAAATAATTTTTCAAGAGAAAAAATTGATACTACTCTTTTTTATAAAAAAAAAAGATAAAAAAATTTTAGTTATACAGATATATGTTGATGATATTATATTTGGATCTACTAATGAAGATTTATGCCAAGAGTTTGTCAAGCTCATGCAAGAGGAGTTCGAGATGAGCATGATGGAAGAACTCACTTTCTTCCTTAGACTCCAGATTAAACAAATGAAAAAAGAGATCTCTATCATTCAAAGTAAGTAAACAAGAGAATTATTAAAAAAATTTGAAATGGAGAGCTTAAAAATTTTAAGTACACCTATGACTCCTTCCTGCAAATTAGAAAAAGATGAGCATGGTAAAAATATTGATTCAAAGCTCTATAAAGGTATGATAGGCTCTTTATTATATCTGACTGTAAGTAGACCTGATATAATGTTCAGTGTATGCATGTGTGCTAGATATTAATCTAATCCTAAAGAATCTCACTTAAATGCTATTATGAAAATTTTTAGATACTTAAAAGGAACACAAAACCTAGATCTTTGGTTTTCAAAAAAATCTTCTATAGACTTAATAGGTTACTTAGATGCAGACTTTGCTGGATATAAACTAGATAGAAAAAGTACTAGTAGAACTTATCAATTTTTTGGAGTAAACTTAATCTCTTGATTTAGCAAGAAGTAAAATTCGATAGCATTGTCTATGGTCAAGGCTGAATGCATTACAGTCGAAAGTTGCTGTGCTTAAATCCTGTGGATTAAGCAACAACTCATAGATTTTGGCACTGAACTTAAAAATATCCCTATAAGATGTGATAATACTAGTGCCATTAATTTGACCAAAAATCTAATCCAACACTCTAGATCAAAATATATTAAAATTAGATATTATTTTATAAGAGAACATATTCAAAATAATGATATAATACTTGAATATATAAACACTGAAATCAATTAGCTGACATTTTCATCAAAGCACTTAATGAAAATAAATTTTATGAAATTAGGAGAGAATTGAGCATCTTAAACCCTTCTGCTTGATTTTCAATCATAATTTTTACTCTCAAAATTTATTTAAAATTTTTGACTTCATTATCTTAATTTTGAGAGCCATCTATCATTTTTTGAGAATTTTTCTAGATAATTAAAAATCCATCAATGCTACTCAGATATCGTTCTAAATTTTTTTTCTATTAAAATATTTAATCAAAATTTATATCAAAATTTATCTAAACTTCTCATGATCATCTCAACTCGATATGACCAATTTCAAATTTTTTTTTAAATTTTTTTTTAAATTTTTTTTAAATTTTTTTCTTATCGTCTGAACCTTTTATAGATGGGATGACCCATGTGAGACATCCCAATTGATCGGACAAATAGATTTCTTGTGAGCTAATCCATTTTTTATTCCATTAAATAGGCTTTTAGCGTGTCTCAAACCCCAAAACCCTTCCTCTCCCTCTCATCCCAAATCTAGGAATCTCCTTCTAGATCTCTCCAAACCTCAAAATCTCACAAAATCGGGGATTACTCTCTTCAAATTTTCTGATCTCACAGGTCACTCTCTTGATTTTCCTAAATTTCAAACCCTAACCCACAGAATCCATGAGAAACTCTCCAAAATCATCTTCTCTTCTTAGTTTCACTTCAATCCACATTCTTCTCCACCCTCTTGATCATTATCCATCCTCTCCTTGGGACATGGCCCCCAAAATGAGATTACCGCAAAGAAAGAAGTCAGTTAGATCTTTGGAGGTAGAGGAAAGGAGGAAGAAGGCAGCACAAGAGCCAACCCAAGCATCTCCACTAGTCACTCCAAGTAAGATTCCTCTATCTGCTAGGAAGGTTGCTTTGGGAAGAAATGTGGATTTTAAATTTTTGAGGCATGATGGTTTTACAATTGGAGAAAAATTAATTAAGCAAGGATGAAAATTTTTTCTAAGTTTGTCTGAGCTAGTTTATATTGATTTGGTCAAAGAATTTTATTCAAATTTGGTTTTCTCTAATGGTGTTTTGAAGTCTGCTGTGAAGGGAGTCCAAATCATTTTGAATGCATCTAGGCTAGGAAGATTTCTTCAGATGCCTTGTGAGGATAGTTGCCTAGATGAGCTACCTAAAAAGAAAATTGGACTTAGAACTATACTTGGGAGAGATGATGTGGAAGGATTTCTGAAGATTGAGGCTAAAGATCTTAGTGTGAAAATGAGGTTGCTCCACCACATGGTGTCTAAGATTTTCTTTCCCAGAGGGGAAAGATATGATTTGATGACTGGTAGAGATATTTGTCTGATGCACCATGTAGTTTCTGAGACTCTCCTAAACCTACTTTTCTTGATGATCGATGCCATGAGGGAGGCCTTGAACAGATCCAAGGCTCCCTTGCCATATGGCATGGTCCTCACTGTGATCTTTAGAGAGTTAGGAGTGAGTTTTGAAGGGGAGGTTATTTGTAGACTGTCATGCACTGACACCTACAACAACCACTCCCTTAGACCCATGGGATTTGTTAAAGTTGATGGCCGTTGGGCCAAGGGACGAGCAGCAGTAGTTGAAGAGGAGGATGATGAGGAGGAGCATGCTTCGGGGGAGGGTCCATCTTCCCCTATGCCTAGATAAAGTCCAGTTGATCACCCCTTTTCAGAGCCTAAAGTAGGACCCTCAGTCAGAGTACCCCCATCGAGGGTCCATCTTCTCCTGTGCCCAAGCAGAGTCTAGTTGATCACCCCTTTTCAGAGCCTGAAGTAGGACCCTCAGTCAGAGTACCCCCATCGAGCCATACCATGCCATCTTTTAGTTTGGGGGATGAGGATATGGGACTGTTTGTTAAGAGAGTGGTAGAAATTCTATCTGTTCAGCAACAATGATTTCAGGATCAGCTACTTCAATAGTCTTACCAGTTCTAGCAGCAGATCCTCCAGTTGGTGCAGCAGCAACAATATCGTCAGGCTCTACTAAGTACTTTCTTTGATCCTTCCTCAAACCTTTCTGTCGTGCCACACATATCTTTTTTGATGGAGCTCTTATCTAATTTGAGTACTAGACTGGAGAGTGTGGAGAGCTCCCTACTCAGGTTCAGTGATAGAATTTTTAATATTGAGAGGGAGATCAGATGGATTTTAGTTTCTCTATCGGGAGGAGTGAGTACTTCGACCATCACTTCACCTCAGCTAGATGATTTAGCTTGAGAGATAGAGAGACTCCACAGCCAGCTTCGTTCTTCTCTTGAGATGATTTGGACAGACATCAGAGACTTCAGAGACTTCATATCTGCTGATCTAGATGGGCTCCGACTTACAATAAGGGGGATCTTGTCCCAGCTTGATGCCATTAGGACTCAGCTTCAGTCTAGGCCCTCTGCATCCAGTGAGCTAGCCTTTGTTCAACCCATTGCTTTCCATCCTTCGACATCCTTATCTCGCACCAGACCCTTCGATTGAGGATGAGGCTAATCCTGTTTCACCTATCTTGATCTCGTGCTAGATGCCCAATCTCACTGATTTCATCATTTTGTATTAGATTATTTAGTTGTATTTTGTAGATTGGATGTATGAGTGCTTTATGCTCATGGACATATATTATGACTCTTGTAACCTCTCTTTTTGTTGTAATTAATGAATGAGGTTATTATCATGGCTCACTTCTTTCTTGGATGAATGAATGAATGAATGACTGTTATACTTGAATGAATGCATTATTACTCTGATACCTGACATTGAACCATAAAAAATCTTACTCTCTTTAGTCTATTTTTTTTTATGATGTCAAAAAGGGGGAGAATGGTTCCGTTGCAAAGTAGTGTATTATCTATCTGAATTTTTTTTTAATTTTAAATACTCTTTTAAATTTTTTACTTTGATATAGTATTTTGCACTGATATACTAATTTTTACTCTGATACATTTATTTTTATCTTCATTTTGATACTATTTAAAAAATTATTCTGATACATCTATTTTTTTTGAGTGCTCTGATATTTTTGATAATTTTATTTTTTCATGAATGCCAAAATACCTCGATACATTCATTTTTTATTTTACAAAATACTCTAATTTTTTTCTCTTTTAATTCTAGTTCAAATAGTTTCATCCTTGCTTTAATATCAAAATAAGAAAAAGAGAAACAAATATTTGTTTCATATTTATTGCTCTCATACTAAAAATAAGAATAAAAAAAATAAAATTTTTTTATGAACTATCTCTGCTTCAATAAGAAAAATTTTTACAAATTGAACACTCTTTATATAAGAAAGGGAGAGATCTTTTTTAAAATGATCAAAATGATTATTTTTATTTATTTTATACAAAAAAAAATTTAACTGATGAAAAATAATCCTTAGAAAAATTCTAATATCTTCACAAATAAGTTTTAGCAAAATAAATTGAAACATTAAAATTGCTAAAAATATGTATCTCATGATTTTCTATGATTAATCTTTGGTATATTCCTACAAGTGTTTCACAAACCCAAATTTCTTAAGCTTTAAGGACTTATTTTATGAACACTTAAATATTTTGTCATCATCAAAAAAGAAGAGATTGTTGCTCCAAGAATTAATTTTAATGATCGTAAACTATTTGAGAAGACTATTAATATGTTTCTTATCTTTGAAGAATATTTTTGTGATGTTTCAGGTAGTCCAAAAGATTAGATTTGAAAAGCTTCATCAAGTATGCCAAGGTTGAAGTTTCTGCAAGTTAGAAAAGTTTTCAAAACCTTTTAAGAGTGTCAAATTGATTTGAATCTATTTGAGAGCGTTTGAAAGTGTTCTGATAAGTTTTGAACCTTAAATACATGAAAAATTAGGTTGCAACAAAATAGAGTGACCCATCGGGTCATCCCCTTTCATTAGGTAGCCGGCAAGCTTCATTTTGGCTTATGGCACGCAGTGGGATGACCCATGCTATGGGATGACCGGCCACATGGGATGACCCCTGAGATCCTGAGATTAAAATAGAAAGTTGAACTTTCTGTCTAGCCAAATGAGGCATCCCATGGAACTTTTCCATCACAATGGGATGACCCATCTGGGACGATCCATTCTGAGCAAATTCATAACGACTAGTTTTCAGTTTGTTTTTGATACATTTAATGCGTATTAAACACTCTCCAACGACTTTAAACTAACTCTAAGACATTCTCAAGGGTACATAGTGACTATAAATACTCTCTTGAAGTGAGAAATCATAAGGTTAAGCAAGCATTCAAGTTCAAATCCGAGAAAAGCTCTATCAGTCCTAAAAAGGAGAAAAAAAGTATTTAATCACTTCACCAACCACTCTCCTGCAGCAATCAAGTGTGCAATTTATTGAGAGTATTTAGTAAAAACTTCTTCTCCTTAAGTATTATATTTATATTATTTTTTTTTTTTTAAGGAGATATTGTGCTGAATTTTTTGTATCCTATTTTTCTTATATTGTGTTTGAATTTTTGAGATATGGGGGTTCCAAAACTTAGATAGGTTGATCCAAACCTGAAATCAGAGTATTGAAGGTTGGTTTGTACCCAAAAAATAAGTGTTCTTGCTTGGATAGCAAGGGTCGGAGGTGTCCGACATATTGTATTCTTAAAATCCATTTAGTAGATTGAATTTTCAAGTAGGAACTTAGAGAGTAGATGTAGGTGCAAGGTTGACACCGAACCACTATAAATTCTTTATGTTTACTATGCTTACTTTTCTTTACTTGTTTCTTGTGTCTTATACTTGTATTTCTATCTTTTGTATTTGAATTCATTTTTATTAGAAATTAACCCACTCCACTCAAACACTTAAACACATTATTTTAGTGCACTAATCTTTAAAATTTTAAAAAGACCCAATTCATCCTCCCTCTTGAGCTCCATATCTGGACAATAGTGAACCTGTACAATCACATAACTTCTTTGCAAGCATCGAATGCTGTAATACATTCTACTTCATAATTTGAATTTGGCTATATTGCTCTGCTTGGAACCATTCCAGCAAATTACTCCATTATTTAAGATAAGGATGTATTCCGATATGTTCTTGCTATTATTATGTCCAACTAAAAACTGGAGTCATACTCCATATGTTTTAAATCAAATTCTTCATAACCAAGTCACCGATCCTTAGTATTTCTCAAATACTTAAAGATAACCTTTCAGTGATTCTCATTCGGATCTTTTAAGTATCCACTCACTATCTTAGTGAGTATACCATATCCGATCTCATACATGGTATAATGATAGAATAAATTCTATTCATAAATATCCTATGTATGTTGGAATGGAAAAACTAAAGCAGCCTCTTAGATCTATCTCTATAGATCTTCATCTCTAGGATGAGAGATGCATTTTCTAAGTCCTTTATGGAGAACTATGATAATAGCAAAATCTTTATTCCCTGTAATATAAGGAATGTCATTTTTGATTAAAAAAATTTCATTCATATATAAGATAAAAAATATCCTCATAGAACTATTAACCCATTTGTATTTGCAGGGTTCTTCTTCATTCTCAAAGAAGCCATGCATTTTGATCACTTATCAAAATGTATGTTCCAACTTTAAAATATTTAGCATTGCCATAAGAGAAAATATCTCATTATGATCAATATCATAATATTGATAATATTCTTAGGCAACTAGATGAGCTTTGTAGATCTCCACCTTCTCATCTGTGCCACTCTGATTCTATTGGAGATCCACTTACAGTCTATGGGCATCATCTCTTTGAGTAAATCAATGAGTGTCCATACACCGTCGACCTTCATGGACTCCATTTCGGACCTATGGCTCCAAGCCATTAATCAAAGTCAAACCTCTACATGGCATCCATGTAGATGATCAAATCTTTGTTATTCTCATCAAGTTCAACAGGATCACATTTTGAACTCTAGATACCGAAGTATCTATCCGACGGATGCGGTACTCTACCGAATCTCCTTAATGGTGCCTCTACAATGGGTTTCAGATTTGATCTGATCAAATCTGATTCTATGGGTTCACTAGATTGTGTTGGTTTTTCTACCTATCGAACTTCATAAGTTTCACATTAAACGCATCAGTACCTTCATCAAGGTACTCTTTTAGCATGGTAGAAGTTATATCTCCTAGATCTTTTGAGATTATTTTATAAAATAATATATATATAGGATCAAGATTCAAGCTAATCTGTCTGTAAATGCTTGACATAAAATAAATACTCCCAAACCCCAAAGTTAGAAAGTATCAGCTTATGCCTAGTCCATATCTCATATGGAGTCTTTGCAACTGATTAATTTGGAATCCAGTTCAGAACATAATAAGCAGTCTTAAGAGCATAATCCTAAAAGAAGACTGATAGACTTATAAATCCCATCATGAATCGAATATATCTAATAAAGTCGATTTCAATAAGAGAGAATCCTATTCTCTTCTAGATATGTCAAAACTTATCGAAAGAGCATTCTCCTCTTTGATCTGACCGAAGAGTTTTAATACTCTTTCTAATTCATTTCTGTACCTTATTATGGAATTATTTGAATATTTAAAATAATTCAAATTTATGATAAATATATTCGTAGATCTAATACATCAGTATGTATTAGATTTAGAACATCATTGGCTCATTCATCTTTTTCAATAAAAGATGACTTGGTCATCTTACTAAGGAGATAGGATTGACAGGTTGACAATGATTCACAATCATTGACCTCAAGAATTATCGCCTATTGATATTCTTATTTATATGATCGAGCCTAAATTATCAAAGCTAGGCTTTCATGACATTATCTACTTTAAAAAGTTTGTTTGATTATGTACAATACACTAACAAACTGTGACTATTCATAAATATCATTTCTCAATTATCCACATGATTTTGACATCATTCATAATGATATTATAAAATCATTAGACAATAGTGACAATCACTAAAATGATATTCTTAAAATTAAAAATAGGCTCGATGATTTCTAAAACTAAGATTGAAACATAACTTTCATCTCCAATGTTCAGGAACCTCTTGCTATTTTCAAACTTTCTACTGTTCTGAAGTCATTACAATAATTTGCATAGACTTCTAATATCCAATACCTAGGTAGTAGTATCACAGATAGAGAAATCATAAAGCATTATCATATAAGTACCTTGTTCAGCTATCCTTTGCTGATTTCACTTCTTTTGCTTATTCGGATCAAGGGACTCTGTCAGATTAGATTAATCTTAGACTCTTTTGTCAGTTTGGGCTCATTAGCCCAAATATGACTCTTTTGCATCTTCTTTTTCTTTTTCTTTTTCAAAAAATTATTGCCATACTGAAGACACATCTTCAGAGGTGCGAAAGAACTCCTTCAATATTTAAAAAATTTTCTCCTACTAAATATCATCGAATTTATAACTAAATTCATGTTCTTTACTGCTCTCAATAACACCATACAGTGATATAATCATTTGACCACTTCTGATAAGTACCTTTGATCGCATCATATATGTTGGATGTGAGAACTTCAGGTGCTGGATCCATAATCATATATAGGATCCATTCGTGCTCAAAACTATTCGTAACTTTCGATACCAATTATCGAAGTTGGATCCTAGAAATCAGTCATTGTCAAATAGTAAATAGAGCAGCATACATCTAGCTATAACTGAAAAAAAAATATAAAACCTCTATGTTTATAAATTGATTAAGCCTAAAGACTTGGACTTTAGTCTAAAGGTTCTCCTATTATTTTATATGAATTGGTAGTCTCTACCTCCAATTCGAAGAATTATCTTAATTTTTAAGTGGGTACTAGAATCCACACAGATTGCATACAAGTCCAAGGATGGCTCGATCAACCCATATGCATCCATGGATAGGTTCTCAATCAATTATTTCTTCAAATAATTTTTAGTAATTAATTTTACCTCAGATTTCATTTCAGTAAGCGATGGGCCTCCACTGAAAGTTTTGGTTAGGTCAAACCATTAATATGAACCTACTCAGTATTTTTAACTAATAAATGATCAGATCTGAGGATGGCTCGATCAATCCAACCATAATCAGATAGTACAATAGAGTCATATGATGAATGATAATTCTATCATTTAGAGAGAACATCAGACGGATGGCGCCTGCAATATCAATAAAAAATAATGGTTCTATTATCATTCATCTTAATGGAAGGCTATGATCTAGTTATCCCCATAACTAGCTCATTTTATGAACCTAATAATTTAGAAGATTTGATAATTAGTTTAAAGAAGAGATCAACCAATAAACTATAATCCTCCCACTGACTTCACTAAGTCATTGAATTGGATCAAGTTTATACTAGTTGAAATGGCACCTAGATCACACTGATCAACCTTAATGGCATGGATCAACTCGAATCACTTAACAGTCTAATCAAGACATAATTCATCAAATTGATCAGGTAAGTGAGATCGGTGGGAGGATCTGCTAAGCTTGTCTTAGACACTATCAAAATGGCTAGATAAGCCGCTCTCAATTAAAAACTATCGGTTGAAATACTGAACTTACCTTAGATACCAATTAGTTAATTAGTTTCGATTTGACTAACCTAATGATTCGGGTTCAACCACTGAGCCATAATCAAGGTCCATTTGGTCTAATCAAAGACATGGACTTGACCATCTACAACTATTGTATTGGTTCTAGAGAAATTCTGATTTAATCTAATTCAATATTTGATTAGATTTAATCAATTTCTCTAATTAGTCCACTAACTTTTTGATTCTAACCTTAGATCTAACCCAATTAAGAGGACATGATTTAAGCTAACCCATGTTCCATATTTTATATAATGTCATTAGATCTCAAATCATAATTCTAGATCTAATCAACTCAACACTTAATTCTCAATTAAGTTTTGCATCAACATGGTTAAGGTTATGGTTTGAAATCATTTCATCCTTTTATTTTGTAAATAATTTATAATAAATTTTATACAAAAATTTTTTATTTTAAAATTGGATCGACTCAATCACTATTGAGTCGGCTATACAAGGAGACTGACTCAGCTCAAAACTGGATCGGCTCAGTAATTGTGTGAGCACGATTCAAAGAGTTTTAGATCTAAAAATTCTTGCATAACACCAAAATAAAATCAATCATAATACTTTTAGATCATATCTAAATTTTTTTATGATTCAAGATTTTATTTTTTTATAATTAAAATAATTTTAATCACATAGATTAGATGTCTTACATTTCATACAACTTTGTATCACATACAACAAACCTAGGATTTCAAGATGTAGGATTTTACAGAAAAATAAATTTTTTCTTTCACATTCTTCTTCATGAGATCTAATCATATGGTACCCCTACATGCCATAAGAGAACCCCATCGAATGAGAAGAGAGGGCCTTTAAACCCTTCTTGCTCTTATGATCGGACGGCCTGGTGATCAACCCAATCCAAGTACTTGCTAATTGGATCATCTAATCTAATCACATATCATATATGCATGAATTTAGATCTAATCTAAATTATATTAGATCTGATTATAATCTTAGATCATTTTTAAATTAGATCATAAACATCACATGCATGATAAAAAATCAGATTTTATCAACGATCAGCACAAAATAGGACAATCTTTTCACTGTAACGGATAAACCCTACAACAGGACAACCTTATGTTAGTTTGTGCGATCAATCATTAATTAAATTTAGATCAAAATATCACATATCAGATCTAAATTAAATTAAATTTTAGATTTAATATATATATAAATTATGTCATATAGAACCTAGGCTCTGATACCACTATTGGGATGTTGGCAATTTTATGCATGTATTTCAAAAATTTTTTAAAAAAATTACAGCAGAAGATAACTAGATTAATCAAATTAATCTAAATATATATGATCTAATCATCAAATCAATCTACTCTAAGATCTATGATATGTTATGTTGCATATAAAATCTGAAATAATCTAAAGATAAAATCAGCATGCATGCATATGAGCAGTAGATCACATCTACTTCTATCTGAGTTCAAAACTTCATACTTGATCATGGGTTGATGATTTTCACTACTGAGAGATATAGTGAAGAGGATCCTTACTAGTTACTCACAGCCACACATGCATCTAAACTCTACAAAAAATCCACTCGAAGCCCCGATCTGATCGGTGTTCTCGAGAGTGCTAGCTCGTGCGAAGACCTTCTTCTTGGCCGATCTGTATCCTTTCTTCAAATCTTTGAAATCTTTTTAAAAATTGAAGATGAACTTCTGAAGGATATGAAGAGATGAAAAAAAAATAGAGAAAAAAATAATTTTTTTCTAATTTATTCTCTCTTTCCAAACATAAAAGATTAAAAATCTAAAATTTAGGTTTTTGCGCACACCCCAAGAGAGAGGACCATCCTCTCTATTTTTCACACTATGAACTATGCCCAAACTTCCACCATGTGAAGAACTCTCTTTTAGTATCTTACACACATAAAAGAAACCACAAAAGCTTCTTTTATGGGCGTATAAGGAGGTAAGGTGAAGAGTCCTAGTGATCTTGGACTCTTACGAGATTCTACTTTTCTTCATAATTCCACATCTCAAAACATACTAAAAAAAATATGAGACATCCCTTCCTATATTTTTTGATAGTAAATTAGTTCTCCAACTAATTTGTTACAAAAAATCTCTTCAAAATGTTGCACATATAAGGAGAAAAAAATTTATTGGCATGGAGAGCTTGATCTAGATGAGAACAGATTCTCTTGATAAGAAATATTTTAAAATTTAATTTTAAAAATTTTTTTATCAAAACTAAATTAGATTTGAACATGAGATAGATAAGAAAAATAAATATTTTGTATGAAAAAATCTCATACAAAATAATTTTGTGCATAGAGATATATGATGTGCAAACTGGGTTGGCGCAGGGAGAAGAGTCCTATTCCAATAAGGACTCAAAATTTCTTTATTTGAATCCAAGCCAAATCATATCTAGTTTAGCCCAAATAAAATATATAAAATCTAATCTAATTAGGTTCATAAATTTTTAATCAAATTTTAATCAAATTAAAAATTGATTGAACCAAAGTCCTGATCAAATTAGGAACAACTCTTTCTCAGTGATTTGATCATCTCATAACCTAATCGAATTAAACCTAATTAAATCTAATTCAATTAGATTTTATTTAATCCTCTTTGCTCAATCAAATTGAGCTAATCAGCAATCTAATTATTAATTAATCTTTCATTAATTCACTAACACTTGGTGAATTGATTTATTATAATTTTTGCATAAGGTTAATCATCAATCAAATTGATGATTAAGCCCTTGAACGATTCTCAATCGTTGATCAGCCATATGATCAGTCAGAAACTTCTTTTGAGTATGACCCCATAGGTTCGAACCTAAGTCGGTAGCATAGAAATAACTTTCTGAACCAATCGATGTAACTATCTAACAATAATGACCCGACGTCTGGATAGGTCGAATGATGGCGAAGCAACATTCAAGAACCTATTAGTGTATGGTAACCGTATAATTCATCTCTTTGACCCTAATACTCGAGGATGACTTAGAATTTAACTATCAATTCTAGATAAGTCATTCACATTATATTTTAATCTTTTTTAAATCCATCACATGAATTACTCGAACCTAGATTTTGCTAAATTGAAAAATACTGATGCATATCTCCTACTAATCTGGAGGGATCAATTCCATCTTGACTCACACACCGACTTGACAAGTATTTGACTGCACCCAGAAACCTTCTATCACTGAATTAAAAACTCAATTAGTCTGACATCAAAGTACAGTGAGTTGCTTGCAAGTCATCGTGATGATCTCAAATCAGAGGGATACTTATATCCATACCCTTCGTGAGCTACTCTTGACAGCAGAGTGCTCCACAGTTGGTCATGTTCAGTGATGATGTACTCATATATCTCATCTGCATACCATACCAGTGTCTCTACACTATTTGATTACGAGGATAACCAATGCATATGGCACACAATGACCTACACTTGATATCGCTATCGTCCTAGTAATAGCATATCATTTGATCGCAAACCAATTTAAAGACTACGTGATAAATCTTTCTTTATCGATCAAAGTAGTCTTAAAGACTTCATCACAATATAGGAGTTCATTAGAAGATGTAACCTTGTGATAAAAAATATCATATAACTTTTATTATTTATTAATTTATATACATTTATAATTAGCACAATCATCAAATGATTGACTTTATGATGCAATTTCCAACATCATCATGGTCCTAAAATTATTATCTTAATCTATGAAGTTTATCATAATCATAAAATATGATACAGCAAATGATAAAATACAATACTTCATGAATAAAATAATCAATGTCATACAAATGAGCAGAAAGAAAATACAAAAAAATCTCTTCATATTACCCATGTGATTGATTTGTGGGATACTATTCTTTCATTAGAGCCTCTTCATAGCCCATAATTGGATAACACAAAAGAAGAAGTAAAGGGAGATCAAAGTTCTCAATCCTTTCTTGCTTCAAAATCTTGATAAGTCATAGTTGGGTTAAAGTTCCTTCATGGCTTATGCTTGGATCAACACAAGAAAAGAGTCTCTTATTTAGGATAAAGTGAAATGCTTAATGGATTATAGTTGAGGTAAGTCTCTTCATGGTCCATGCTTGTTCATGCTTTACACTCTAATAAGAAGATCTAGAGGATATCCCATGAGAAACCATGAGAACGGCTATCTAAATCAAAGTTCTAGTGGATTCAAAAGTCTTAAATCCTTTAGTTGATTTATTACTGCAATTATTTCTTTCACTGTTTCATTAGTAGCTACAAGCAAACTCTCCTCTCTTCTTTAAAACTCATTTGAGCAAGAGTTTGAGCACACTTTAAACATCTAATTCCTCATGAAATCGATCGGTACTCGCCAGACGTGAAACCTTGCACACCATACACTTACGATTAATATTTGAAACACATCATGAAAGTTTTAAAAGTCAAGATATCTTTACCCATGCTACTCTTTATCCTCCATTCAACCCATATCTTTCCAACTAGCCTGATGCTAGTGTCATGCTTGCATATGCATCTAGATCTCACTTAGCTATGCTTGGCGAAGTGCCCTTTACTTTGACCAATCGAGCAATCTAGGGATCCTAAATTTGTTGGCTCATCAAGAACGCAACAGAACAAGCGACAACAAGCTTTATAGCATGCTGGTTGGATACTGTGTGGTAATCATTATATTGTCTTCATTGGGATGTTGCATAGTTATTGTCACGATATTTTTGATCTAACAATTGCATATATGCCATCATGCCACTATCAAATGAAGCCAATGATGCTACTATACTGGAGTCATTATTGGAGCAGCATATAGCATCTTCGGTTACAATGCATTCTAGTTTGAAAGTGGCTACCATATCAATTTGAAAGACTTACTTCCATGGTTGAAAGCTGATTCATGAAGCTATAGTACATTCCAGTGAGTTCGATGGTGAAGATTGTTGGAGATCTGGTACCATTATTGTAGTAGAAAGAAAGAAAAAATAAAAATAGAACATAATCAAATATATAGATTAAACCAAGGTCTACCTCCATGGGGCATGTAAAGACTTCACTATGAAAGAAAATAATTATAAGAGGAGATCATAGACTCTCAACTCTTATAAATCTCTTTCTTTCAAAAAGAAACTCTTACCTCTCACCCCTTATAAAAGCTCTCACAAAAATTCTAAGAAGACCCTCTGCCGACTTCACCTGAGGCTCTAGCCACTGCTCTCGCTCTCTCTGCAACTCCTCTACCTCTTAGGTACTCACTACCGACTCCAGCCAACTACATGTATTCCACAGGACCATCAGGCCCCTTTTGTAGACCAAAAAACTCAATCTGAGTCAAAATCTTGCTTTGAAAAGGACCTGTGAACCTTTTTGTCCATTAGATCTAGACCGTAGGCCTTTCTGGCCATCAAATCATGCTCCTGCCCACAGATCAAGCCTGATCACACCCAAAATAGTTGGATCATGCCTTGGAGCTTCCTGGGCTATTGGATCACGCACAAAAGCTCCATACATTATGATTTTTCATCCTTGCACCGCTCCAGTCCATGGTGGCCGTGTGGACCTTGCCATCCCATGCGATCCATCATGGACTGCACCAAATCAGCATGCAGGAGGGGCGCCACATAGTGCTACATGGGTATGCCTATAGGCCTCGCCATCTTGAGGGCCTCACATGCTGCATCTCTGAGCCTCCGTCGCATCGTGATTTCTCCTGCGGGCTTCTCTCTTGGGTTTTCTCCAGTGGGTCAAATTTGAGGTGCAAAATTTCAACAATCTTCATCTCGACTCGACATTCGGCTTCCACCTAACTTTGAAAGCTTTGGATGATCTCACCCCCATGCCCTGGGATATATGCTTGCTACTTATGGATGAATAAATATGAGAGTCAAACCAGGTCATTCGATCCCATTTTCATCCTATATGATCTAAGATCTACTCGAGGTAGTCTCCTGACGACGTCGCTTATCATCTTCCCATGTCTCCTATCTTATACCCGATCTATTTGCTCTTGGAGCTCCACCTCACACTGAGCTCCGACTGACTTCTAAAGCTCCACCTCGTGCTGAGCTTTCTACCAAGAGATAGTGTTCTCTATACTTTCTTTCCTTCATCACAATCCTACTATTGTGCATGACCTTCAGGATTCTATCATCAGCTCTCTACCTATAGTCTCTTGAATCCAGTCTGCTCAGTGAAATTAGATTACCCTTGAAGCTGGATATGCATCGGACCTCATCCAACTCTTCACTACTCCATCATGTGTCTATAGGCTAACTGTCCCACTGCCCTTGATCTCACAGCTTGATCCATTCGGTAAGTGAACAGTAATCTCACTGCACTCTAGAAAGTCAAATAGCTTCTCTCTGCAACAAACATATATGAACATATAGAATCTAAAATTTATTAAGGAGAAGAAGTAGATACCTCATCAATCACCAGAAGAATATCATCATTTTTTTCTGTATCGCTAGTCACCATCACCACAGTAGCCTTTGTTTGATCTTTAAGTTACGAGCAATCTCTGACATGATATCCTAACTCATCACACTAGTAGCATCTGATCTTACTCAAGTCTCTTGGCTTGGATTTGGACCGCCCATGTTATGATCCTCTACCACTTTGTCTTCTACCACCACCACCTCCAGTCATCGCTAAAGCTGAGTCGCCACCTAAACTCGAAACTTGATTCTTCCTTTTAAGAACCTCATTCTAAAATAGTTCAGAAGTAACCTTATCCATCTTGAGGGTTCTCTTCCTCATAAGAAGAGCAGTCATCAAGGACTCAAAAGAAAGAAAAAGTGATGAAAGCAAGATCAACATGCTGATCTTCTCCTCAACCTTCTCGTCAATGCTAAGGAGATCAGTAAGGATCTTTTGGAAGTTACTGAGATGCTTCTGTATGCTCTATCCCTCGCTCATCCACAGCTGATAGAATTTTTTCTAAAGAAAGAGATCATTGGTGAGTGACTTCATTATATGCATCTCCTTGAGCTTTGTCCACATCACTATCAAAAAAATCTTGCTAAGCACATGAATTACCACATCATCCGCTAAGTACAAGCAGATCGTACTCATAGTCTGCATCTGAAGCAATCTCCAATCCTTCACCTCCATAGTAGTCAGCTTCTTCTCACACAAAAGAGCAATGATCAACTCATATTAGATGAGCATATCCTTCATCCTTACTTACCATAGAAAGAAATTGCTCTTCCCATTATACCGATTGATTTCTATCTTGATTGAGCTTAATTTCTGCATCTTCTTCAATCTTTGATCAACATTGCCACAATCTAGACAACTGCGCCTCTAATACCAACTGATTCTGATATCAATTGTTGGAGATCTGATACCACTTGTTACAGCAGAAAGAAAGAAGAAATAAAAATAAGACACAATCAAATACATAGATTAGACCAAGACCCATCTCCAGGGGGCATGCAAAGGCTTCACTATAAAAGAAAATAATTATAAGAGAAGATCACACATTCTCAACTCTTATAAATCTCTCTCTTTCAACAAGAGGCTCTCACCTCTCACTCCTTACAAAAGCTCTCACAAAAAACCTAAGAAAACCCTCTACCGACTCCACCTGAGGCTCTAGCCACTACTCCGGCTCTCTCTACAGCTTCTCTGCCTCTCAGGTACTCACTGTCGACTCCAACTGACTACATCTATTCCCTTAAGACCATTAGGCCCCTTTGTAGACTAGAAAACTCAATTTGAGTCGAAATTTTGCTTAAAAAAAGGACTTGTGAACCTTTCTATCCATTAGATCTTGACCACAGGCCTTCCTAGCCATCAGATCGTGCTCCTACCCACAAAATCAAGCCTGATCACACCCAGAACCATTGGATTGCACCCTGGAGCTTCTTAGGCCATTAGATCACTCACAAAAGCTCCATACACTATAATTTTTTGTCCTTACACCACTCTGATCCACAACGGCTGCATGGACCATGCCATCCCATGCGGTCCACCATGGACCACGCCAAAACAACGTGCAGGAGGGGCACTGTGTGGCGCTGCATGCGTGTGCCCATGTTCGTGCTGGGCCGTGCCCACGTGCGCCTAGGCCACAAGCTGCAAGCCCCATTGGGCCACGTGCTACAAGCCTGGGCCACGTGTCCTGCGGGCCTGCGCTCGCCTGCAGGCCATGCCGTCTTGCAGGCCTCACGTGCTACGTCTCCGGACCTCTGCTGCATCGTGGTTTCTCCTATGGGCTTCTTTATCTTGGATTTTTCTCTAATAGATCAAATTTGAGGCATCAAATCCCAACAAAGATAGCCATTTCCATCCTTTTGATGGATAAATCAACTTATTACCCAACATGTAAAAGTACTATAGTGCATGAGGAACTAGAGTTGGAGACTTTGGCTCGTCAGGAGGCAATAGCCAGGACTATACCATGGAGACCTTGGAACTTGCTAACTAATGCATCATGAAAATCACACTAGCAAGGTTGCAGCAAACTGAACCATCAAGGAATGTTTTGGTTTGGCCAAAACTAGGGATTGTCAATCATAGAGAGTCAAAGAATCATTGGTGAAGTTGGCAAATCTTTGCCGATGTTAGTCCTTGATCATTTGCCCAAGAGTGTAGGACAAAAGTATAATAGCCTTATAAGGGTTTGTAATATCTGCATAGTACGACAGCAATAGACTTGCACATAAGAGTTGTAAATATATTTATTCAGAAGTAGGCCGAAATTATTATCGAGTGCATCAACAGGAGTATTGGCATTAAAAGATTTGCCAAAAAGCCTAAGATCAAAATGAATATATATCTAGATCCAAGAGACTCAAGCCATTCAAGCCATAATTAAGATGAAAGGAGCTGGGCGAATGGGACCGAAAATGCAAAGCTGTAAGAAGCAATGGTTGGTTAACACTTGGGGGATAATAACAAGAGGCCAAAATTTTAGAGAAATTATTCTTTTCTCAAATTGACAACTTTTGTTGAGAGACATGGTCATGCCATTGGTTCCAAAGGTTACATTGAAGAGGCCATGGCTAGTGGTGATGGGGGTTCTTACAAATTAAAGGTTTAAAGTCTGGCCTCTCATAAAAGAATGTATGGTGTAGGAAGATAGAAGAAAAATATTGAGGAACCGGGGATCTAAATGTGGAACCTAATACACAAAGGCCAAAAAATTTTTGGATCAATACTTGATGATCTAAAGAATGTAGAACCCTAGAATGCTCTAGCTCCTCTCATTTTCCATTGGTGATAACATGGAGGATGGTAGGATCATGGCTCATCTTGTTAACATAGTTGAGAAGCTTCATTTGGACTCCTTAAAAAGGTTATAGTAATGCAGAATATCCAGTCCTAAAAAGATTCTTATCAATTGTAGTTCCTAGGGGTGTAATCTGTTCGGAAGGGAAAGCAATCTGGTGAAGTTACATAACCCATCTTTAAGAGATAAGAGATGGATCAACAATGGATAAGATGAATTTGAAGAAATTCTAAAAGGTAATAAAGATTTGAACTTTTGAACACTATACTTATGGCAGCAGATGTGGTGACTAT
The DNA here is from genome assembly GCF_000442705.2 of Elaeis guineensis. Taxonomy (NCBI): domain Eukaryota; kingdom Viridiplantae; phylum Streptophyta; class Magnoliopsida; order Arecales; family Arecaceae; genus Elaeis; species Elaeis guineensis. The sequence continues at coordinate 87,400,751 of NC_025998.2, forward strand.
TGCATCCAGTTACTCGCCTAATCTACAGCCAAAGACATATGCATGACATTATTTACACCATATTCAATAATCTAGCCAGTGATAGGAGCAAATGCTATGTGGATTCAGTTGGAAGAATCAAAGCAGATGAGAAGTACATAACTCTTGCTAAAACTTGGTAAGGTTTGAGTATGAAATCATATCAAGGATGGAGATCTAGGATGAACAGATAGATTTTGGCCATAAGATGAAGATGTAAGCCAAAAGGTCAAGTCATAAACCATTGGTTGGTAGGAAACTAAGGCAGTCATGTCGGTCTTAGATTTTCAAGAACAGAAGACTATATTATTGGCCAAGTGAGGGAATACAGTCAACACAATTTATGTTGAGGCCAATAAGGCATGAGTACCAGTTGATAATTGCATAATGGTTGTACTTATGCGTAATGGAAGGATAGTTGGCAGCAGTTATTAGAACCATGAAAGATGGAGATCAGACACGAGAAGTAATCATTAATGGACAATTATTGTATTTATGGATGGTGATCATGTATTAGTATATATAAATGAAATTGTTCGTGATAGAGAAAATCTTATCAATCAATCTAATTAGTTTATCTTTATCTTTAGTTTTATCTTAGTCATTTATCGATCATATAAGTAGGTGTAACTTTGCTTGTTACCATACATATCCTTATCATAGCCCAACTATACACCTCCATCCAGCTTAATTTTCTTCAACTAGTGGTGTGACAATGACGGAAGTCCTTTGTCGTCAAGGTACTAGAAAAGATGCTACTTTCTATCCTCTATTCAGCTTACACTTTTTCGGCTAGCTCGTCACTAGTTGCATGCCAATGCATGCATTTAGATTTTGCATGGTCAAACTTAGCGAGCTCTATTTCAATCAATCGAGCTCTTCAAAGTTTTCGAGCTTCCTGAATCTTTCAAAATAGCAACTTCATATGATGATCATGTGAGGACCACTCTAGATTGCTTTGAAAATTTGAAGGATTTATTTGAAAATTTTTAACTACAAAGAAGCCCATAGAAATATTTTAAGATTGAAGGGATAAAACTGTATTTATTCTAAGAAAAAAATACAAGCATTTGCATGTGTAGACTTTTATTATTATTATTATTATTATTATTATTATTATTATTATCATCATCATCATCATCATCATCATCATCATCATCATTGTTGCCCAGCTATGCAACCCAAGAGGGGGGGTGAATTGGGTTTCTAAAAATTTTAAGCCCAACAAATAACTTATGAAGAACAAAACAATGGCTTTAAATCAATATTAATTACCTAAAGTAGTATTGCAAGGATATAATAAAGAAATAAGATAAAGCGATAAAGCACACCACAAACACAAGGATTTATAGTGGTTCGGTGCTAACCTTGCACCTACATCCACTCCCCAAGATCCCACTTGGGAATTTCAATCCACTATCCTTTGTATTCAACCCGAATACAAAACGTCGGAAACTCCGACACTAGCTATCCCAAGCTAGAATACAAGACGTCGGAAACTCCGACACTAGCTATCCCAAGCTAGATCACTTGTTTCTCGGGTACAAGTAAACCCAAAACACTCCGATTTCAGGTTCGGATCAACCTTTCCTTGTTTTGAAAATCCTCCAAACACAAGAACAAAAACTCACAAAGAGTTAGAAAATTTAGAGCACAGATTAATACAATAACAGCTCCTTAAATGAGCAAATATAACAATAAAAGCTTTACTCAAATGAAGAACCTCTTTTTCAGATTTTCTCAAGATGAATGAACGGTTGAACGCTTGAGAAGAGGTTGATTGTTGATTGAAGATCTCTTGAAAGCTTTGAACGATCTCTAGATCAAGGTTGAAACGATAGGCGTGAAGAATTCTCTCCTTGAAAGATCTTCCTTTTCTCTTTCACAATCTCTCTGGTATATTGTGGATCCTCTCTCTTTTTCTCTATGGATATTTCGTTGATCTCAGGCTTTTTCTTGCAAATTTTGGATCTTCTCTTCTGTTCTTCTCTTTTTCTCTTCACATTTGATTTCACGTTTGATCCGCTATTTAATCTGCAATTTCTTTCATCATTTAAAGTATTTTGTAGCATTAGAAGCAAGAGAAAATAATTTAGGCAGATAAAGAGCCGTTAGAGGATTTTTAAGAAGCATAAATGGCAATTAAAATGGGCAAAAAAATAGCCGTTGCTGATATTTCCCATCGCAGGGGTCGACTCATGAGTCGACTCATGCTTCAGGGGTCGACTCATGAGTCGACCTCTGTTGCAAAAACCAGAGAATGCTTTTCTAGAATTTCTTGGCTCAAATTAGCAGGGGTCGACTCATGAGTCGACTCATGCCTTGTGGGTCGACTCATGAGTCGACTCACAGGTCGTGCCAAGCCAGAAAACTAGCGTGCCAAGGAGAATTTTTGCGTGCCAATCAGCTCACAGTGCCATGAGTTGACTCATGAGTCGACTCATGCACTTCAAACCTTCATAACTTCAAAAATATAAGTCCAAACACAATGAAATTTTCACCAATAGATTTCAAATCATTTGTTCTACCAAATGGTACTATCAAATCAGAATTTTAGTAAAATTATGATTTTGCCCTTGAAGAGCATAAGGACTTTTTCATTTTAAAATTTTGTATCCCTTCAATCTGCTTTGTAATCATCAAAATCAATCTAGGAGCAACAATCTCCCCCTTTTTGATGATGACAAAACATATGAACAAAAATATTTATGTTAAAGCATTAATTTCAAAAGAATCCATTATAAGTGTATATGCTTGAAAAGAGTATGATTCTTTTGGCATGTAATATAAATGCAAAAATAGTTTGTCCATTTTCTTAAAGATTTGAAAAGGGTATTAGATCATTTTGAGTTCAAGATATATCAGAGCAAGAGAAGATAAATAACTTTTTCTATGTATCAGAGCAAAAATAATTTTTACAATGATATCAGAGAAGATTTTATAATGTATCAGGGCAAGAAAATTTTTAATGTATCAGAAAAAATTTCATACAGTATCAGAGCAAATGTTATAATATATTAGAGAAACCTTCACACTGTATCGGATCAAATGTTATCATGTATCAGATCAAGTTGAAAGAAATTGTAGGATGTATCAGAGTAAAATAAATTTCTTATTGATGTATCAAGGTGAGTAAAATTTCAAAAGCAAGTTTGAATATCAGAGCTTATATAAAAAAAATACTTATTTGCATTGTACTCATGATTTTGCTTTTGATGGATAACTTTTTGTTAAAGTTCTGTCTGATACCAAATTTTGATACCAAAAATTTTTCAAAGTTTTGTTTAATCTTTCAATCCTTGTTTTTGTCTAATTTCTCCAATATTTGTTCAATTTCTTCAATATTTTCTTCAATATTTGTTTTAATTTAATTTCTCCCCCTTTTTCTCATAATTTAGCTCTTTTTTCTCATAATTTAGGGTTTTGCTTTTTGTCTAATTTCAATTTTTGTTTAATTTTAATTTCTCCCCCTTTTTGACATCATCAAACATAGTTAACTCTTCCTTTTCTTTTTCTGAAATATTCTTTAATTTCCTCCTCTTTAGAGTTTTTCACAAATATTTGCTCCCCTTAATATAGCAATTATCAACAGCAAACAACAACAAGGAGAAGATAATATTTCAATAGATGTATCAGAGATTGAAATATAACCAAAATATAATCATTACAAAGATATAGGTAAAAGATGATTCCATTAATATCATAATTGTTTCAATACATAAAATTCAACCAGCTAAATGTCAATACATGGCCCCAAGGTATAGATCCTAGAACAAGATACTAACTCCTAAGATCTAGATAAAGATCAAGATAAGTCAATGATCAAGACAAATCATGGATCGGAGTCATCAGATATGGTATGAGAAGATGATGGATCAGAAGTGCGTCCTCTACCCCGTCTGCCTCTGCCACGAGTAGGAGAACGAGATGAACTGGGAGGCTGAGAACGCTGAGATACTAGGGCTGATACCATGAGTCTGATAGAATCAAGTACGTTCAGTGCTCTGGAAACAGATTGAAGTAGAGCAG